>NC_091825.1:10820000-11123534 GCF_038994185.2 Dermacentor albipictus | reverse complement strand
CCTGCCAAACGACATAGTTGACATTCTTTCAATTCTTCCGCGTTACCCCGCGCCATTCAGCATTGGGATGACCTGCCAAACGACATAGTTGACATTCTTTCAATTCTTCCGCGTTACCCCGTGCCATTCAGCATTGGGATGACCTGCCAAACGACATAGTTGACATTATTTCAATTCTTCCGCGTTACCCCGCGCCATTCAGCATTGGGATGACCTGCCAAACGACATAGTTGACATTCTTTCAATTCTTCCGCATTACCCCGCGCCGTTCAGCATTGGAATGACCTGCCAAACGACATAGTTGACATTCTTTCCATTCTTCCGCGTTACCCCGTGCCATTCAGCATTAGAATGACCTGCCAAACCACATTGTTGACATTCTTTCAATTCTTCCGCGTTACCCCGCGCCATTCAGCATTGGAATGACCTGCCAAACGACATAGTTGACATTCTTTCAATTCTTCCGCGTTACCCCGCGCCATTCAGCATTGGGATGACCTGCCAAACGACATAGTTGACCTTCTTTCAATTCTTCCGCGTTACCCCGTGCCATTCAGCATTGGAATGACCTGCCAAACGACATAGTTGACATTCTTTCAATTCTTCCGCGTTACCCCGTGCCATTCAGCATTGCGATGACCTGCCAAACGACATAGTTGACATTCTTTCAATTCTTCCGCGTTACCCCGCCCCATTCAGCATTGGAATGACCTGCCAAACGACATAGTTGACATTCTTTCAATTCTTCCGCGTTACCCCGCGCCATTCAGCATTGGGATGACCTGCCAAACGACATAGTTGACATTCTTTCAATTCTTCCGCGTTACCCCGCGCCATTCAGCATTGGAATGACCTGCCAAACGACATAGTTGACATTCTTTCCATTCTTCCGCGTTACCCCGCGCCATTCAGCATAGGAATGACCTGCCAAACGACATAGTTGACATTCTTTCCATTCTTCCGCGTTACCCCGTGCCATTCAGCATTGGAATGACCTGCCAAACCACATTGTTGACATTCTTTCAATTCTTCCGCGTCACCCCGTGCCATTCAGCATTGGAATGACCTGCCAAACGACATAGTTGACATTCTTTCAATTCTTCCGCGTTACCCCGTGCCATTCAGCATTGGAATGACCTGCCAAACGACATAGTTGACATTCTTTCAATTCTTCCGCGTTACCCCGTGCCATTCAGCATTGGGATGGCCTGCCAAACGACGTAGTTGACATTCTTTCAATTCTTCCGCGTTACCCCGTGCCACTCAGCATTGGAATGACCTGCCAAACGACATAGTTGACATTCTTTCAATTCTTCCGCGTTACCCCGTGCCATTCAGCATTGGGATGGCCTGCCAAACGACGTAGTTCACATTCTTTCAATTCTTCCGCGTTACCCCGTGCCATTCAGCATTGGAATTACCTGCCAAACGACATAGTTGACATTCTTTCAATTCTTCCGCGTTACCCCGTGCCATTCAGCATTGGAATGACCTGCAAAACGACATAGTTGACATTCTTTCAATTCTTCCGCGTTACCCCGTGCCATTCAGCATTGGGATGGCCTGCCAAACGACATAGTTGACATTCTTTCAATTCTTCCGCGTTACCCCGTGCCATTCAGCATTGGAATGACCTGCCAAGCGACATAGTTGACATTCTTTCCATTCTTCCGCGTTACCCCGTGCCATTAAGCATTGGAATGACCTGCCAAACGACGTAGTTCACATTCTTTCAATTCTTCCGCGTTACCCCGTGCCATTCAGCATTGGAATGACCTGCCAAACGACATAGTTCACATTCTTTCAATTCTTCCGCGTTACCCCGTGCCATTCAGCATTGGAATGACCTGCCAAACGACATAGTTGACATTCTTTCAATTCTTCCGCGTTACCCCGCGCCATTCAGCATTGGAATGACCTGCCAAACGACATAGTTGACATTCTTTCAATTCTTCCGCATTACCCCGCGCCATCCAGCATTGGAATGACCTGCCAAACGACATAGTTGACATTCCTTCAATTCTTCCGCGTTACCCCGCGCCATTCAGCATTGGGATGACCTGCCAAGCGACATAGTTGACATTCTTTCAATTCTTCCTCGTTACCCCGCACCATTCAGCATTGGAATGACCTGCCAAACGACATAGTTGACATTCTTTCAATTCTTCCGCGTTACCCCGCGCCATTCAGCATTGGAATGACCTGCCAAACGACATAGTTGACATTCTTTCAATTCTTCCGCGTTACCCCGTGCCATTCAGCATTGGGATGACCTGCCAAACGACATAGTTGACATTCTTTCAATTCTTCCGCGTTACCCCGCGCCATTCAGCATTGGAATGACCGGCCAAACGACATAGTTGACATTCTTTCAATTCTTCCGCGTTACCCCGCGCCATTCAGCATTGGGATGGCCTGCCAAACGACATAGTTGACATTCTTTCAATTCTTCCGCGTTACCCCGCGCCATTCAGCATTGGAATGACCAGCCAAACCACATTGTTGACATTCTTTCAATTCTTCCGCGTTACCCCGTGCCATTCAGCATTGGGATGACCTGCCAAACGACATAGTTGACCTTCTTTCAATTCTTCCGCGTTACCCCGCGCCATTCAGCATTGGAATGACCTGCCAAACGACATAGTTGACATTCTTTCAATTCTTCCGCATTACCCCGCGCCATCCAGCATTGGAATGACCTGCCAAACCACATTGTTGACATTCTTTCAATTCTTCCGCGTTACCCCGCGCCATTCAGCATTGGAATGACCTGCCAAACGACATAGTTGACATTCTTTCAATTCTTCCGCGTTACCCCGCGCCATTCAGCATTGGGATGACCTGCCAAACGACATAGTTGACCTTCTTTCAATTCTTCCGCGTTACCCCGTGCCATTCAGCATTGGAATGACCTGCCAAACGACATAGTTGACATTCTTTCAATTCTTCCGCGTTACCCCGTGCCATTCAGCATTGGGATGACCTGCCAAACGACATAGTTGACATTCTTTCAATTCTTCCGCGTTACCCCGCCCCATTCAGCATTGGAATGACCTGCCAAACGACATAGTTGACATTCTTTCAATTCTTCCGCGTTACCCCGCGCCATTCAGCATTGGGATGACCTGCCAAACGACATAGTTGACATTCTTTCAATTCTTACGCGTTACCCCGCGCCATTCAGCATTGGAATGACCTGCCAAACGACATAGTTGACATTCTTTCCATTCTTCCGCGTTACCCCGCGCCATTCAGCATAGGAATGACCTGCCAAACGACATAGTTGACATTCTTTCCATTCTTCCGCGTTACCCCGTGCCATTCAGCATTGGAATGACCTGCCAAACCACATTGTTGACATTCTTTCAATTCTTCCGCGTTACCCCGTGCCATTCAGCATTGGAATGACCTGCCAAACGACATAGTTGACATTCTTTCAATTCTTCCGCGTTACCCCGTGCCATTCAGCATTGGAATGACCTGCCAAACGACATAGTTGACATTCTTTCAATTCTTCCGCGTTACCCCGTGCCATTCAGCATTGGGATGGCCTGCCAAACGACGTAGTTGACATTCTTTCAATTCTTCCGCGTTACCCCGTGCCACTCAGCATTGGAATGACCTGCCAAACGACATAGTTGACATTCTTTCAATTCTTCCGCGTTACCCCGTGCCATTCAGCATTGGGATGGCCTGCCAAACGACGTAGTTCACATTCTTTCAATTCTTCCGCGTTACCCCGTGCCATTCAGCATTGGAATTACCTGCCAAACGACATAGTTGACATTCTTTCAATTCTTCCGCATTACCCCGTGCCATTCAGCATTGGAATGACCTGCAAAACGACATAGTTCACATTCTTTCAATTCTTCCGCGTTACCCCGTGCCATTCAGCATTGGGATGGCCTGCCAAACGACATAGTTGACATTCTTTCAATTCTTCCGCGTTACCCCGTGCCATTCAGCATTGGAATGACCTGCCAAGCGACATAGTTGACATTCTTTCCATTCTTCCGCGTTACCCCGTGCCATTCAGCATTGGAATGACCTGCCAAACGACGTAGTTCACATTCTTTCAATTCTTCCGCGTTACCCCGTGCCATTCAGCATTGGAATGACCTGCCAAACGACATAGTTGACATTCTTTCAATTCTTCCGCGTTACCCCGTGCCATTCAACATTGGAATGACCTGCCAAACGACATAGTTGACATTCTTTCAATTCTTCCGCGTTACCCCGCGCCATTCAGCATTGGAATGACCTGCCAAACGACATAGTTGACATTCTTTCAATTCTTCCGCATTACCCCGCGCCATCCAGCATTGGAATGACCTGCCAAACGACATAGTTGACATTCCTTCAATTCTTCCGCGTTACCCCGCGCCATTCAGCATTGGGATGACCTGCCAAGCGACATAGTTGACATTCTTTCAATTCTTCCTCGTTACCCCGCGCCATTCAGCATTGGAATGACCTGCCAAACGACATAGTTGACATTCTTTCAATTCTTCCGCGTTACCCCGCGCCATTCAGCATTGGAATGACCTGCCAAACGACGTAGTTGATATTCTTTCAATTCTTCCGCATTACCCCGCGCCATTCAGCATTGGAATGACCTGCCAAACCACATAGTTGACATTCTTTCAATTCTTCCGCGTTACCCCGCGCCATTCAGCATTGGAATGACCTGCCAAACCACATAGTTGACATTCTTTCAATTCTTCCGCGTTACCCCGCGCCATTCAGCATTGGAATGACCTGCCAAACGACATAGTTGACATTCTTTCAATTCTTCCGCGTCACCCCGTGCCATTCAGCATTGGGATGACCTGCCAAATGACATAGTTGACATTCTTTCAATTCATCCGCGTTACCCCGCGCCATTCCGCATTGGAATGACCTGCCAAACGGCATAGCTGACATTCTTTCAATTCTTCCGCGTTACCCCGCACCATTCAGCATTGGGATGGCCTGCCAAACGACATAGTTGACATTCTTTCAATTCTTCCGCGTTACCCCGCGCCATTCAGCATTGGAATGACCAGCCAAACGACATAGTTGACATTCTTTCAATTCTTCCGCGTTACCCCGCGCCATTCAGCATTGGAATGACCAGCCAAACGACATAGTTGACATTCTTTCAATTCTTCCGCGTTTCCCCGCGCCATTCAGCATTGGAATGACCTGCCAAACGACAAAGTTGACATTCTTTCAATTCTTCCGCGTTACCCCGTGCCATTCAGCATTGGGATGACCTGCCAAACGACATAGTTGACCTTCTTTCAATTCTTCCGCGTTACCCCGCGCCATTCATCATTGGAATGACCTGCCAAACGACATAGTTGACATTCTTTCAATTCTTCCGCGTTACCCCGCGCCATTCAGCATTGGGATGACCTGCCAAACGACATAGTTGACATTCTTTCAATTCTTCCGCGTTACCCCGTGCCATTCAGCATTGGGATGACCTGCCAAACGACATAGTTGACATTATTTCAATTCTTCCGCGTTACCCCGCGCCATTCAGCATTGGGATGACCTGCCAAACGACATAGTTGACATTCTTTCAATTCTTCCGCATTACCCCGCGCCGTTCAGCATTGGAATGACCTGCCAAACGACATAGTTGACATTCTTTCCATTCTTCCGCGTTACCCCGTGCCATTCAGCATTAGAATGACCTGCCAAACCACATTGTTGACATTCTTTCAATTCTTCCGCGTTACCCCGCGCCATTCAGCATTGGAATGACCTGCCAAACGACATAGTTGACATTCTTTCAATTCTTCCGCGTTACCCCGCGCCATTCAGCATTGGGATGACCTGCCAAACGACATAGTTGACCTTCTTTCAATTCTTCCGCGTTACCCCGTGCCATTCAGCATTGGAATGACCTGCCAAACGACATAGTTGACATTCTTTCAATTCTTCCGCGTTACCCCGTGCCATTCAGCATTGCGATGACCTGCCAAACGACATAGTTGACATTCTTTCAATTCTTCCGCGTTACCCCGCCCCATTCAGCATTGGAATGACCTGCCAAACGACATAGTTGACATTCTTTCAATTCTTCCGCGTTACCCCGCGCCATTCAGCATTGGGATGACCTGCCAAACGACATAGTTGACATTCTTTCAATTCTTCCGCGTTACCCCGCGCCATTCAGCATTGGAATGACCTGCCAAACGACATAGTTGACATTCTTTCCATTCTTCCGCGTTACCCCGCGCCATTCAGCATAGGAATGACCTGCCAAACGACATAGTTGACATTCTTTCCATTCTTCCGCGTTACCCCGTGCCATTCAGCATTGGAATGACCTGCCAAACCACATTGTTGACATTCTTTCAATTCTTCCGCGTCACCCCGTGCCATTCAGCATTGGAATGACCTGCCAAACGACATAGTTGACATTCTTTCAATTCTTCCGCGTTACCCCGTGCCATTCAGCATTGGAATGACCTGCCAAACGACATAGTTGACATTCTTTCAATTCTTCCGCGTTACCCCGTGCCATTCAGCATTGGGATGGCCTGCCAAACGACGTAGTTGACATTCTTTCAATTCTTCCGCGTTACCCCGTGCCACTCAGCATTGGAATGACCTGCCAAACGACATAGTTGACATTCTTTCAATTCTTCCGCGTTACCCCGTGCCATTCAGCATTGGGATGGCCTGCCAAACGACGTAGTTCACATTCTTTCAATTCTTCCGCGTTACCCCGTGCCATTCAGCATTGGAATTACCTGCCAAACGACATAGTTGACATTCTTTCAATTCTTCCGCGTTACCCCGTGCCATTCAGCATTGGAATGACCTGCAAAACGACATAGTTGACATTCTTTCAATTCTTCCGCGTTACCCCGTGCCATTCAGCATTGGGATGGCCTGCCAAACGACATAGTTGACATTCTTTCAATTCTTCCGCGTTACCCCGTGCCATTCAGCATTGGAATGACCTGCCAAGCGACATAGTTGACATTCTTTCCATTCTTCCGCGTTACCCCGTGCCATTAAGCATTGGAATGACCTGCCAAACGACGTAGTTCACATTCTTTCAATTCTTCCGCGTTACCCCGTGCCATTCAGCATTGGAATGACCTGCCAAACGACATAGTTCACATTCTTTCAATTCTTCCGCGTTACCCCGTGCCATTCAGCATTGGAATGACCTGCCAAACGACATAGTTGACATTCTTTCAATTCTTCCGCGTTACCCCGCGCCATTCAGCATTGGAATGACCTGCCAAACGACATAGTTGACATTCTTTCAATTCTTCCGCATTACCCCGCGCCATCCAGCATTGGAATGACCTGCCAAACGACATAGTTGACATTCCTTCAATTCTTCCGCGTTACCCCGCGCCATTCAGCATTGGGATGACCTGCCAAGCGACATAGTTGACATTCTTTCAATTCTTCCTCGTTACCCCGCACCATTCAGCATTGGAATGACCTGCCAAACGACATAGTTGACATTCTTTCAATTCTTCCGCGTTACCCCGCGCCATTCAGCATTGGAATGACCTGCCAAACGACATAGTTGACATTCTTTCAATTCTTCCGCGTTACCCCGTGCCATTCAGCATTGGGATGACCTGCCAAACGACATAGTTGACATTCTTTCAATTCTTCCGCGTTACCCCGCGCCATTCAGCATTGGAATGACCGGCCAAACGACATAGTTGACATTCTTTCAATTCTTCCGCGTTACCCCGCGCCATTCAGCATTGGGATGGCCTGCCAAACGACATAGTTGACATTCTTTCAATTCTTCCGCGTTACCCCGCGCCATTCAGCATTGGAATGACCAGCCAAACCACATTGTTGACATTCTTTCAATTCTTCCGCGTTACCCCGTGCCATTCAGCATTGGGATGACCTGCCAAACGACATAGTTGACCTTCTTTCAATTCTTCCGCGTTACCCCGCGCCATTCAGCATTGGAATGACCTGCCAAACGACATAGTTGACATTCTTTCAATTCTTCCGCGTTACCCCGCGCCATTCAGCATTGGAATGACCTGCCAAACGACATAGTTGACATTCTTTCCATTCTTCCGCGTTACCCCGTGCCATTCAGCATTGGAATGACCTGCCAAACCACATTGTTGACATTCTTTCAATTCTTCCGCGTTACCCCGCGCCATTCAGCATTGGAATGACCTGCCAAACGACATAGTTGACATTCTTTCAATTCTTCCGCGTTACCCCGCGCCATTCAGCATTGGGATGACCTGCCAAACGACATAGTTGACCTTCTTTCAATTCTTCCGCGTTACCCCGTGCCATTCAGCATTGGAATGACCTGCCAAACGACATAGTTGACATTCTTTCAATTCTTCCGCGTTACCCCGTGCCATTCAGCATTGGGATGACCTGCCAAACGACATAGTTGACATTCTTTCAATTCTTCCGCGTTACCCCGCCCCATTCAGCATTGGAATGACCTGCCAAACGACATAGTTGACATTCTTTCAATTCTTCCGCGTTACCCCGCGCCATTCAGCATTGGGATGACCTGCCAAACGACATAGTTGACATTCTTTCAATTCTTCCGCGTTACCCCGCGCCATTCAGCATTGGAATGACCTGCCAAACGACATAGTTGACATTCTTTCCATTCTTCCGCGTTACCCCGCGCCATTCAGCATAGGAATGACCTGCCAAACGACATAGTTGACATTCTTTCCATTCTTCCGCGTTACCCCGTGCCATTCAGCATTGGAATGACCTGCCAAACCACATTGTTGACATTCTTTCAATTCTTCCGCGTTACCCCGTGCCATTCAGCATTGGAATGACCTGCCAAACGACATAGTTGACATTCTTTCAATTCTTCCGCGTTACCCCGTGCCATTCAGCATTGGAATGACCTGCCAAACGACATAGTTGACATTCTTTCAATTCTTCCGCGTTACCCCGTGCCATTCAGCATTGGGATGGCCTGCCAAACGACGTAGTTGACATTCTTTCAATTCTTCCGCGTTACCCCGTGCCACTCAGCATTGGAATGACCTGCCAAACGACATAGTTGACATTCTTTCAATTCTTCCGCGTTACCCCGTGCCATTCAGCATTGGGATGGCCTGCCAAACGACGTAGTTCACATTCTTTCAATTCTTCCGCGTTACCCCGTGCCATTCAGCATTGGAATTACCTGCCAAACGACATAGTTGACATTCTTTCAATTCTTCCGCATTACCCCGTGCCATTCAGCATTGGAATGACCTGCAAAACGACATAGTTGACATTCTTTCAATTCTTCCGCGTTACCCCGTGCCATTCAGCATTGGGATGGCCTGCCAAACGACATAGTTGACATTCTTTCAATTCTTCCGCGTTACCCCGTGCCATTCAGCATTGGAATGACCTGCCAAGCGACATAATTGACATTCTTTCCATTCTTCCGCGTTACCCCGTGCCATTCAGCATTGGAATGACCTGCCAAACGACGTAGTTCACATTCTTTCAATTCTTCCGCGTTACCCCGTGCCATTCAGCATTGGAATGACCTGCCAAACGACATAGTTGACATTCTTTCAATTCTTCCGCGTTACCCCGTGCCATTCAACATTGGAATGACCTGCCAAACGACATAGTTGACATTCTTTCAATTCTTCCGCGTTACCCCGCGCCATTCAGCATTGGAATGACCTGCCAAACGACATAGTTGACATTCTTTCAATTCTTCCGCATTACCCCGCGCCATCCAGCATTGGAATGACCTGCCAAACGACATAGTTGACATTCCTTCAATTCTTCCGCGTTACCCCGCGCCATTCAGCATTGGGATGACCTGCCAAGCGACATAGTTGACATTCTTTCAATTCTTCCTCGTTACCCCGCGCCATTCAGCATTGGAATGACCTGCCAAACGACATAGTTGACATTCTTTCAATTCTTCCGCGTTACCCCGCGCCATTCAGCATTGGAATGACCTGCCAAACGACATAGTTGACATTCTTTCAATTCTTCCGCGTTACGCCGTGCCATTCAGCATTGGGATGACCTGCCAAACGACATAGTTGACATTCTTTCAATTCTTCCGCGTTACCCCGCGCCATTCAGCATTGGAATGACCGGCCAAACGACATAGTTGACATTCTTTCAATTCTTCCGCGTTACCCCGTGCCATTCAGCATTGGGATGGCCTGCCAAACGACGTAGTTGACATTCTTTCAATTCTTCCGCGTTACCCCGTGCCACTCAGCATTGGAATGACCTGCCAAACGACATAGTTGACATTCTTTCAATTCTTCCGCGTTACCCCGTGCCATTCAGCATTGGGATGGCCTGCCAAACGACGTAGTTCACATTCTTTCAATTCTTCCGCGTTACCCCGTGCCATTCAGCATTGGAATTACCTGCCAAACGACATAGTTGACATTCTTTCAATTCTTCCGCATTACCCCGTGCCATTCAGCATTGGAATGACCTGCAAAACGACATAGTTGACATTCTTTCAATTCTTCCGCGTTACCCCGTGCCATTCAGCATTGGGATGGCCTGCCAAACGACATAGTTGACATTCTTTCAATTCTTCCGCGTTACCCCGTGCCATTCAGCATTGGAATGACCTGCCAAGCGACATAATTGACATTCTTTCCATTCTTCCGCGTTACCCCGTGCCATTCAGCATTGGAATGACCTGCCAAACGACATAGTTGACATTCTTTCAATTCTTCCGCGTTACCCCGCCCCATTCAGCATTGGAATGACCTGCCAAACGACATAGTTGACATTCTTTCAATTCTTCCGCGTTACCCCGCGCCATTCAGCATTGGGATGACCTGCCAAACGACATAGTTGACATTCTTTCAATTCTTACGCGTTACCCCGCGCCATTCAGCATTGGAATGACCTGCCAAACGACATAGTTGACATTCTTTCCATTCTTCCGCGTTACCCCGCGCCATTCAGCATAGGAATGACCTGCCAAACGACATAGTTGACATTCTTTCCATTCTTCCGCGTTACCCCGTGCCATTCAGCATTGGAATGACCTGCCAAACCACATTGTTGACATTCTTTCAATTCTTCCGCGTTACCCCGTGCCATTCAGCATTGGAATGACCTGCCAAACGACATAGTTGACATTCTTTCAATTCTTCCGCGTTACCCCGTGCCATTCAGCATTGGAATGACCTGCCAAACGACATAGTTGACATTCTTTCAATTCTTCCGCGTTACCCCGTGCCATTCAGCATTGGGATGGCCTGCCAAACGACGTAGTTGACATTCTTTCAATTCTTCCGCGTTACCCCGTGCCACTCAGCATTGGAATGACCTGCCAAACGACATAGTTGACATTCTTTCAATTCTTCCGCGTTACCCCGTGCCATTCAGCATTGGGATGGCCTGCCAAACGACGTAGTTCACATTCTTTCAATTCTTCCGCGTTACCCCGTGCCATTCAGCATTGGAATTACCTGCCAAACGACATAGTTGACATTCTTTCAATTCTTCCGCATTACCCCGTGCCATTCAGCATTGGAATGACCTGCAAAACGACATAGTTCACATTCTTTCAATTCTTCCGCGTTACCCCGTGCCATTCAGCATTGGGATGGCCTGCCAAACGACATAGTTGACATTCTTTCAATTCTTCCGCGTTACCCCGTGCCATTCAGCATTGGAATGACCTGCCAAGCGACATAGTTGACATTCTTTCCATTCTTCCGCGTTACCCCGTGCCATTCAGCATTGGAATGACCTGCCAAACGACGTAGTTCACATTCTTTCAATTCTTCCGCGTTACCCCGTGCCATTCAGCATTGGAATGACCTGCCAAACGACATAGTTGACATTCTTTCAATTCTTCCGCGTTACCCCGTGCCATGCAACATTGGAATGACCTGCCAAACGACATAGTTGACATTCTTTCAATTCTTCCGCGTTACCCCGCGCCATTCAGCATTGGAATGACCTGCCAAACGACATAGTTGACATTCTTTCAATTCTTCCGCATTACCCCGCGCCATCCAGCATTGGAATGACCTGCCAAACGACATAGTTGACATTCCTTCAATTCTTCCGCGTTACCCCGCGCCATTCAGCATTGGGATGACCTGCCAAGCGACATAGTTGACATTCTTTCAATTCTTCCTCGTTACCCCGCGCCATTCAGCATTGGAATGACCTGCCAAACGACATAGTTGACATTCTTTCAATTCTTCCGCGTTACCCCGCGCCATTCAGCATTGGAATGACCTGCCAAACGACGTAGTTGATATTCTTTCAATTCTTCCGCATTACCCCGCGCCATTCAGCATTGGAATGACCTGCCAAACCACATAGTTGACATTCTTTCAATTCTTCCGCGTTACCCCGCGCCATTCAGCATTGGAATGACCTGCCAAACCACATAGTTGACATTCTTTCAATTCTTCCGCGTTACCCCGCGCCATTCAGCATTGGAATGACCTGCCAAACGACATAGTTGACATTCTTTCAATTCTTCCGCGTCACCCCGTGCCATTCAGCATTGGGATGACCTGCCAAATGACATAGTTGACATTCTTTCAATTCATCCGCGTTACCCCGCGCCATTCCGCATTGGAATGACCTGCCAAACGGCATAGCTGACATTCTTTCAATTCTTCCGCGTTACCCCGCACCATTCAGCATTGGGATGGCCTGCCAAACGACATAGTTGACATTCTTTCAATTCTTCCGCGTTACCCCGCGCCATTCAGCATTGGAATGACCAGCCAAACGACATAGTTGACATTCTTTCAATTCTTCCGCGTTACCCCGCGCCATTCAGCATTGGAATGACCAGCCAAACGACATAGTTGACATTCTTTCAATTCTTCCGCGTTTCCCCGCGCCATTCAGCATTGGAATGACCTGCCAAACGACAAAGTTGACATTCTTTCAATTCTTCCGCGTTACCCCGTGCCATTCAGCATTGGGATGACCTGCCAAACGACATAGTTGACCTTCTTTCAATTCTTCCGCGTTACCCCGCGCCATTCATCATTGGAATGACCTGCCAAACGACATAGTTGACATTCTTTCAATTCTTCCGCGTTACCCCGCGCCATTCAGCATTGGGATGACCTGCCAAACGACATAGTTGACATTCTTTCAATTCTTCCGCGTTACCCCGTGCCATTCAGCATTGGGATGACCTGCCAAACGACATAGTTGACATTATTTCAATTCTTCCGCGTTACCCCGCGCCATTCAGCATTGGGATGACCTGCCAAACGACATAGTTGACATTCTTTCAATTCTTCCGCATTACCCCGCGCCGTTCAGCATTGGAATGACCTGCCAAACGACATAGTTGACATTCTTTCCATTCTTCCGCGTTACCCCGTGCCATTCAGCATTAGAATGACCTGCCAAACCACATTGTTGACATTCTTTCAATTCTTCCGCGTTACCCCGCGCCATTCACCATTGGAATGACCTGCCAAACGACATAGTTGACATTCTTTCAATTCTTCCGCGTTACCCCGCGCCATTCAGCATTGGGATGACCTGCCAAACGACATAGTTGACCTTCTTTCAATTCTTCCGCGTTACCCCGTGCCATTCAGCATTGGAATGACCTGCCAAACGACATAGTTGACATTCTTTCAATTCTTCCGCGTTACCCCGTGCCATTCAGCATTGCGATGACCTGCCAAACGACATAGTTGACATTCTTTCAATTCTTCCGCGTTACCCCGCCCCATTCAGCATTGGAATGACCTGCCAAACGACATAGTTGACATTCTTTCAATTCTTCCGCGTTACCCCGCGCCATTCAGCATTGGGATGACCTGCCAAACGACATAGTTGACATTCTTTCAATTCTTCCGCGTTACCCCGCGCCATTCAGCATTGGAATGACCTGCCAAACGACATAGTTGACATTCTTTCCATTCTTCCGCGTTACCCCGCGCCATTCAGCATAGGAATGACCTGCCAAACGACATAGTTGACATTCTTTCCATTCTTCCGCGTTACCCCGTGCCATTCAGCATTGGAATGACCTGCCAAACCACATTGTTGACATTCTTTCAATTCTTCCGCGTCACCCCGTGCCATTCAGCATTGGAATGACCTGCCAAACGACATAGTTGACATTCTTTCAATTCTTCCGCGTTACCCCGTGCCATTCAGCATTGGAATGACCTGCCAAACGACATAGTTGACATTCTTTCAATTCTTCCGCGTTACCCCGTGCCATTCAGCATTGGGATGGCCTGCCAAACGACGTAGTTGACATTCTTTCAATTCTTCCGCGTTACCCCGTGCCACTCAGCATTGGAATGACCTGCCAAACGACATAGTTGACATTCTTTCAATTCTTCCGCGTTACCCCGTGCCATTCAGCATTGGGATGGCCTGCCAAACGACGTAGTTCACATTCTTTCAATTCTTCCGCGTTACCCCGTGCCATTCAGCATTGGAATTACCTGCCAAACGACATAGTTGACATTCTTTCAATTCTTCCGCGTTACCCCGTGCCATTCAGCATTGGAATGACCTGCAAAACGACATAGTTGACATTCTTTCAATTCTTCCGCGTTACCCCGTGCCATTCAGCATTGGGATGGCCTGCCAAACGACATAGTTGACATTCTTTCAATTCTTCCGCGTTACCCCGTGCCATTCAGCATTGGAATGACCTGCCAAGCGACATAGTTGACATTCTTTCCATTCTTCCGCGTTACCCCGTGCCATTAAGCATTGGAATGACCTGCCAAACGACGTAGTTCACATTCTTTCAATTCTTCCGCGTTACCCCGTGCCATTCAGCATTGGAATGACCTGCCAAACGACATAGTTCACATTCTTTCAATTCTTCCGCGTTACCCCGTGCCATTCAGCATTGGAATGACCTGCCAAACGACATAGTTGACATTCTTTCAATTCTTCCGCGTTACCCCGCGCCATTCAGCATTGGAATGACCTGCCAAACGACATAGTTGACATTCTTTCAATTCTTCCGCATTACCCCGCGCCATCCAGCATTGGAATGACCTGCCAAACGACATAGTTGACATTCCTTCAATTCTTCCGCGTTACCCCGCGCCATTCAGCATTGGGATGACCTGCCAAGCGACATAGTTGACATTCTTTCAATTCTTCCTCGTTACCCCGCACCATTCAGCATTGGAATGACCTGCCAAACGACATAGTTGACATTCTTTCAATTCTTCCGCGTTACCCCGCGCCATTCAGCATTGGAATGACCTGCCAAACGACATAGTTGACATTCTTTCAATTCTTCCGCGTTACCCCGTGCCATTCAGCATTGGGATGACCTGCCAAACGACATAGTTGACATTCTTTCAATTCTTCCGCGTTACCCCGCGCCATTCAGCATTGGAATGACCGGCCAAACGACATAGTTGACATTCTTTCAATTCTTCCGCGTTACCCCGCGCCATTCAGCATTGGGATGGCCTGCCAAACGACATAGTTGACATTCTTTCAATTCTTCCGCGTTACCCCGCGCCATTCAGCATTGGAATGACCAGCCAAACCACATTGTTGACATTCTTTCAATTCTTCCGCGTTACCCCGTGCCATTCAGCATTGGGATGACCTGCCAAACGACATAGTTGACCTTCTTTCAATTCTTCCGCGTTACCCCGCGCCATTCAGCATTGGAATGACCTGCCAAACGACATAGTTGACATTCTTTCAATTCTTCCGCGTTACCCCGCGCCATTCAGCATTGGAATGACCTGCCAAACGACATAGTTGACATTCTTTCCATTCTTCCGCGTTACCCCGTGCCATTCAGCATTGGAATGACCTGCCAAACCACATTGTTGACATTCTTTCAATTCTTCCGCGTTACCCCGCGCCATTCAGCATTGGAATGACCTGCCAAACGACATAGTTGACATTCTTTCAATTCTTCCGCGTTACCCCGCGCCATTCAGCATTGGGATGACCTGCCAAACGACATAGTTGACCTTCTTTCAATTCTTCCGCGTTACCCCGTGCCATTCAGCATTGGAATGACCTGCCAAACGACATAGTTGACATTCTTTCAATTCTTCCGCGTTACCCCGTGCCATTCAGCATTGGGATGACCTGCCAAACGACATAGTTGACATTCTTTCAATTCTTCCGCGTTACCCCGCCCCATTCAGCATTGGAATGACCTGCCAAACGACATAGTTGACATTCTTTCAATTCTTCCGCGTTACCCCGCGCCATTCAGCATTGGGATGACCTGCCAAACGACATAGTTGACATTCTTTCAATTCTTCCGCGTTACCCCGCGCCATTCAGCATTGGAATGACCTGCCAAACGACATAGTTGACATTCTTTCCATTCTTCCGCGTTACCCCGCGCCATTCAGCATAGGAATGACCTGCCAAACGACATAGTTGACATTCTTTCCATTCTTCCGCGTTACCCCGTGCCATTCAGCATTGGAATGACCTGCCAAACCACATTGTTGACATTCTTTCAATTCTTCCGCGTTACCCCGTGCCATTCAGCATTGGAATGACCTGCCAAACGACATAGTTGACATTCTTTCAATTCTTCCGCGTTACCCCGTGCCATTCAGCATTGGAATGACCTGCCAAACGACATAGTTGACATTCTTTCAATTCTTCCGCGTTACCCCGTGCCATTCAGCATTGGGATGGCCTGCCAAACGACGTAGTTGACATTCTTTCAATTCTTCCGCGTTACCCCGTGCCACTCAGCATTGGAATGACCTGCCAAACGACATAGTTGACATTCTTTCAATTCTTCCGCGTTACCCCGTGCCATTCAGCATTGGGATGGCCTGCCAAACGACGTAGTTCACATTCTTTCAATTCTTCCGCGTTACCCCGTGCCATTCAGCATTGGAATTACCTGCCAAACGACATAGTTGACATTCTTTCAATTCTTCCGCATTACCCCGTGCCATTCAGCATTGGAATGACCTGCAAAACGACATAGTTGACATTCTTTCAATTCTTCCGCGTTACCCCGTGCCATTCAGCATTGGGATGGCCTGCCAAACGACATAGTTGACATTCTTTCAATTCTTCCGCGTTACCCCGTGCCATTCAGCATTGGAATGACCTGCCAAGCGACATAATTGACATTCTTTCCATTCTTCCGCGTTACCCCGTGCCATTCAGCATTGGAATGACCTGCCAAACGACGTAGTTCACATTCTTTCAATTCTTCCGCGTTACCCCGTGCCATTCAGCATTGGAATGACCTGCCAAACGACATAGTTGACATTCTTTCAATTCTTCCGCGTTACCCCGTGCCATTCAACATTGGAATGACCTGCCAAACGACATAGTTGACATTCTTTCAATTCTTCCGCGTTACCCCGCGCCATTCAGCATTGGAATGACCTGCCAAACGACATAGTTGACATTCTTTCAATTCTTCCGCATTACCCCGCGCCATCCAGCATTGGAATGACCTGCCAAACGACATAGTTGACATTCCTTCAATTCTTCCGCGTTACCCCGCGCCATTCAGCATTGGGATGACCTGCCAAGCGACATAGTTGACATTCTTTCAATTCTTCCTCGTTACCCCGCGCCATTCAGCATTGGAATGACCTGCCAAACGACATAGTTGACATTCTTTCAATTCTTCCGCGTTACCCCGCGCCATTCAGCATTGGAATGACCTGCCAAACGACATAGTTGACATTCTTTCAATTCTTCCGCGTTACGCCGTGCCATTCAGCATTGGGATGACCTGCCAAACGACATAGTTGACATTCTTTCAATTCTTCCGCGTTACCCCGCGCCATTCAGCATTGGAATGACCGGCCAAACGACATAGTTGACATTCTTTCAATTCTTCCGCGTTACCCCGCGCCATTCAGCATTGGGATGGCCTGCCAAACGACATAGTTGACATTCTTTCAATTCTTCCGCGTTACCCCGCGCCATTCAGCATTGGAATGACCAGCCAAACGACATAGTTGACATTCTTTCAATTCTTCCGCGTTACCCCGCGCCATTCAGCATTGGAATGACCTGCCAAACGACATAGTTGACATTCCTTCAATTCTTCGGCGTTACCCCGTACAATTCAGCATCGGGATGACCTGCGAAACGACATAGTTGACATTCTTTCAATTCTTCCGCGTTACCCCGCGCCATTCAGCTTTGGAATGACCTGCCAAACGACATAGTTGCCATTCTTTCAATTTTTCCGCGTTACCCCGCGCCATTCAGCATTGGGATGACCTGCCATACGACGTAGTTGACATTCTTTCGATTCTTCCGCGTTACCCCGTGCCATTCAGCATTGGGATGACCTGCCAAAAGACTTAGTTGACATTCTTTCAATTCTTCCGCGTTACCCCGCGCCATTCAGCATTGGAATGACCTGCCAAACAACATATTTGACATTCTTTCAATTCTTCCGCGTTACCCCGTGCCATTCAGCATTGGGATGGCCTGCCAAACGACGTAGTTCACATTCTTTCAATCCTTCCGCGTTACCCCGCGCCATTCAGCATTGGAATGACCTGCCAAACGACATATTTGACATTCTTTCAATTCTTCCGCGTTACCCCGTGCCATTCAGCATTGGGATGACCTGCCAAACGACATAGTTGACATTCTTTCAATTCTTCCGCGTTACCCTGCGCCATTCAGCATTGGGATGACCTGCCAAACGACATAGTTGACATTCTTTCAATTCTTCCGCGTTACCCCACGCCATCCAGCATTGGAATGACCTGCCAAACGACATAGTTGACATTATTTCAATTCTTCCGCGTTACCCCGCGCCATTCAGCATTGGAATGACCTGCCAAACGACATAGTTGACATTCAATCAATTCTTCCGCGTTACCCCGTGCCATTCAGCATTGGGATGACCTGCCAAACGACATAGTTGAAATTCTTTCAATTCTTCCGCGTTACTCCGCGCCATTCAGCATTGGAATGACCTGCCAAACGACATAGTTGACATTCTTTCAATTCTTCCGCGTTACCCCGCGCCATTCAGCATTGGAATGACCTGCCAAACGAGATAGTTGACATTCTTTCCATTCTTCCGCGTTACCCCGCGCCATTCAGCATAGGAATGACCTGCCAAACGACATAGTTGACATTCTTTCCATTCTTCCGCGTTACCCCGTGCCATTCAGCATTGGAATGACCTGCCAAACCACATTGTTGACATTCTTTCAATTCTTCCGCGTTACCCCGTGCCATTCAGCATTGGAATGACCTGCCAAACGACAAAGTTGACATTCTTTCAATTCTTCCGCGTTACCCCGTCCCATTCAGCATTGGAATGACCTGCCAAACGACATAGTTGACATTCTTTCAATTCTTCCGCGTTACCCCGTGCCATTCAGCATTGGGATGGCCTGCCAAACGACGTAGTTGACATTCTTTCAATTCTTCCGCGTTACCCCGTGCCACTCAGCATTGGAATGACCTGCCAAACGACATAGTTGACATTCTTTCAATGCTTCCGCGTTACCCCGTGCCATTCAGCATTGGGATGGCCTGCCAAACGACGTAGTTCACATTCTTTCAATTCTTCCGCGTTACCCCGTGCCATTCAGCATTGGAATTACCTGCCAAACGACATAGTTGACATTCTTTCAATTCTTCCGCGTTACCCCGTGCCATTCAGCATTGGAATGACCTGCAAAACGACATAGTTGACATTCTTTCAATTCTTCCGCGTTACCCCGTGCCATTCAGCATTGGGATGGCCTGCCAAACGACATAGTTGACATTCTTTCAATTCTTCCGCGTTACCCCGTGCCATTCAGCATTGGAATGACCTGCCAAGCGACATAGTTGACGTTCTTTCCATTCTTCCGCGTTACCCCGTACCATTCAGCATTGGAATGACCTGCCAAACGACGTAGTTCACATTCTTTCAATTCTTCCGCGCTACCCCGTGCCATTCAGCATTGGAATGACCTGCCAAACGACATAGTTGACATTCTTTCAATTCTTCCGCGTTACCCCGTGCCGTTCAGCATTGGAATGACCTGCCAAACGACATAGTTGACATTCTTTCAATTCTTCCGCGTTACCCCGCGCCATTCAGCATTGGAATGACCTGCCAAACGACATAGTTGACATTCTTTCAATTCTTCCGCATTACTCCGCGCCATCCAGCATTGGAATGACCTGCCAAACGACATAGTTGACATTCCTTCAATTCTTCCGCGTTACCCCGCGCCATTCAGCATTGGGATGACTTGCCAAGCGACATAGTTGACATTCTTTCAATTCTTCTTCGTTACCCCGCGCCATTCAGCATTGGAATGACCTGCCAAACGACATAGTTGACATTCTTCAATTCTTCCGCGTTACCCCGCGCCATTCAGCATTGGAATGACCTGCCAAACGACATAGTTGACATTCTTTCAATTCTTCCGCGTTACCCCGTGCCATTCAGCATTGGGATGACCTGCCAAACGACATAGTTGACATTCTTTCAATTCTTCCGCGTTACCCCGCGCCATTCAGCATTGGAATGACCTGCCAAACGACATAGTTGACATTCTTTCAATTCTTCCGCGTTACCCCGCACCATTCAGCATTGGGATGGCCTGCCAAACGACATAGTTGACATTCTTTCAATTCTTCCGCGTTACCCCGCGCCATTCAGCATTGGAATGACCAGCCAAACGACATAGTTGACATTCTTTCAATTCTTCCGCGTTACCCCGCGCCATTCAGCATTGGAAAGACCTGCCAAACGACATAGTTGACATTCTTTCAATTCTTCGGCGTTACCCCGTGCAATTCAGCATTGGGATGACCTGCCAAACGACATAGTTGACATTCTTTCAATTCTTCCGCGTTACCCCGCGCCATTCAGCTTTGGAATGACCTGCCAAACGACATAGTTGACATTCTTTCAATTTTTCCGCGTTACCCCGCGCTATTCAGCATTGGGATGACCTGCCATACGACGTAGTTGACATTCTTTCGATTCTTCCGCGTTACCCCGTGCCATTCAGCATTGGGATGACCTGCCAAAAGACTTAGTTGACATTCTTTCAATTCTTCCGCGTTACCCCGCGCCATTCAGCATTGGAATGACCTGCCAAACAACATAGTTGACATTCTTTCAATTCTTCCGCGTTACCCCGTGCCATTCAGCATTGGGATGGCCTGCCAAACGACGTAGTTCACATTCTTTCAATCCTTCCGCGTTACCCCGCGCCATTCAGCATTGGAATGACCTGCCAAACGACATAGTTGACATTCTTTCAATTCTTCCGCGTTACCCCGTGCCATTCAGCATTGGGATGACCTGCCAAACGACATAGTTGACATTCTTTCAATTCTTCCGCGTTACCCTGCGCCATTCAGCATTGGGATGACCTGCCAAACGACATAGTTGACATTCTTTCAATTCTTCCGCGTTACCCCGCGCCATTCAGCATTGGAATGACCTGCCAAACGACATAGTTGACATTCAATCAATTCTTCCGCGTTACCCCGTGCCATTCAGCATTGGGATGACCTGCCAAACGACATAGTTGAAATTCTTTCAATTCTTCCGCGTTACTCCGCGCCATTCAGCATTGGAATGACCTGCCAAACGACATAGTTGACATTCTTTCAATTCTTCCGCGTTACCCCGCGCCATTCAGCATTGGAATGACCTGCCAAACGAGATAGTTGACATTCTTTCCATTCTTCCGCGTTACCCCGCGCCATTCAGCATAGGAATGACCTGCCAAACGACATAGTTGACATTCTTTCCATTCTTCCGCGTTACCCCGTGCCATTCAGCATTGGAATGACCTGCCAAACCACATTGTTGACATTCTTTCAATTCTTCCGCGTTACCCCGTGCCATTCAGCATTGGAATGACCTGCCAAACGACATAGTTGACATTCTTTCAATTCTTCCGCGTTACCCCGTCCCATTCAGCATTGGAATGACCTGCCAAACGACATAGTTGACATTCTTTCAATTCTTCCGCGTTACCCCGTGCCATTCAGCATTGGGATGGCCTGCCAAACGACGTAGTTGACATTCTTTCAATTCTTCCGCGTTACCCCGTGCCACTCAGCATTGGAATGACCTGCCAAACGACATAGTTGACATTCTTTCAATGCTTCCGCGTTACCCCGTGCCATTCAGCATTGGGATGGCCTGCCAAACGACGTAGTTCACATTCTTTCAAATCTTCCGCGTTACCCCGTGCCATTCAGCATTGGAATTACCTGCCAAACGACATAGTTGACATTCTTTCAATTCTTCCGCGTTACCCCGTGCCATTCAACATTGGAATGACCTGCAAAACGACATAGTTGACATTCTTTCAATTCTTCCGCGTTACCCCGTGCCATTCAGCATTGGGATGGCCTGCCAAACGACATAGTTGACATTCTTTCAATTCTTCCGCGTTACCCCGTGCCATTCAGCATTGGAATGACCTGCCAAGCGACATAGTTGACGTTCTTTCCATTCTTCCGCGTTACCCCGTACCATTCAGCATTGGAATGACCTGCCAAACGACGTAGTTCACATTCTTTCAATTCTTCCGCGCTACCCCGTGCCATTCAGCATTGGAATGACCTGCCAAACGACATAGTTGACATTCTTTCAATTCTTCCGCGTTACCCCGTGCCGTTCAGCATTGGAATGACCTGCCAAACGACATAGTTGACATTCTTTCAATTTTTCCGCGTTACCCCGCGCCATTCAGCATTGGGATGACCTGCCATACGACGTAGTTGACATTCTTTCGATTCTTCCGCGTTACCCCGTGCCATTCAGCATTGGGATGACCTGCCAAAAGACTTAGTTGACATTCTTTCAATTCTTCCGCGTTACCCCGCGCCATTCAGCATTGGAATGACCTGCCAAACAACATAGTTGACATTCTTTCAATTCTTCCGCGTTACCCCGTGCCATTCAGCATTGGGATGGCCTGCCAAACGACGTAGTTCACATTCTTTCAATCCTTCCGCGTTACCCCGCGCCATTCAGCATTGGAATGACCTGCCAAACGACATAGTTGACATTCTTTCAATTCTTCCGCGTTACCCCGTGCCATTCAGCATTGGGATGACCTGCCAAACGACATAGTTGACATTCTTTCAATTCTTCCGCGTTACCCTGCGCCATTCAGCATTGGGATGACCTGCCAAACGACATAGTTGACATTATTTCAATTCTTCCGCGTTACCCCGCGCCATTCAGCATTGGAATGACCTGCCAAACGACATAGTTGACATTCAATCAATTCTTCCGCGTTACCCCGTGCCATTCAGCATTGGGATGACCTGCCAAACGACATAGTTGAAATTCTTTCAATTCTTCCGCGTTACTCCGCGCCATTCAGCATTGGAATGACCTGCCAAACGACATAGTTGACATTCTTTCAATTCTTCCGCGTTACCCCGCGCCATTCAGCATTGGAATGACCTGCCAAACGAGATAGTTGACATTCTTTCCATTCTTCCGCGTTACCCCGCGCCATTCAGCATAGGAATGACCTGCCAAACGACATAGTTGACATTCTTTCCATTCTTCCGCGTTACCCCGTGCCATTCAGCATTGGAATGACCTGCCAAACCACATTGTTGACATTCTTTCAATTCTTCCGCGTTACCCCGTGCCATTCAGCATTGGAATGACCTGCCAAACGACATAGTTGACATTCTTTCAATTCTTCCGCGTTACCCCGTCCCATTCAGCATTGGAATGACCTGCCAAACGACATAGTTGACATTCTTTCAATTCTTCCGCGTTACCCCGTGCCATTCAGCATTGGGATGGCCTGCCAAACGACGTAGTTGACATTCTTTCAATTCTTCCGCGTTACCCCGTGCCACTCAGCATTGGAATGACCTGCCAAACGACATAGTTGACATTCTTTCAATGCTTCCGCGTTACCCCGTGCCATTCAGCATTGGGATGGCCTGCCAAACGACGTAGTTCACATTCTTTCAATTCTTCCGCGTTACCCCGTGCCATTCAGCATTGGAATTACCTGCCAAACGACATAGTTGACATTCTTTCAATTCTTCCGCGTTACCCCGTGCCATTCAGCATTGGAATGACCTGCAAAACGACATAGTTGACATTCTTTCAATTCTTCCGCGTTACCCCGTGCCATTCAGCATTGGGATGGCCTGCCAAACGACATAGTTGACATTCTTTCAATTCTTCCGCGTTACCCCGTGCCATTCAGCATTGGAATGACCTGCCAAGCGACATAGTTGACGTTCTTTCCATTCTTCCGCGTTACCCCGTACCATTCAGCATTGGAATGACCTGCCAAACGACGTAGTTCACATTCTTTCAATTCTTCCGCGCTACCCCGTGCCATTCAGCATTGGAATGACCTGCCAAACGACATAGTTGACATTCTTTCAATTCTTCCGCGTTACCCCGTGCCGTTCAGCATTGGAATGACCTGCCAAACGACATAGTTGACATTCTTTCAATTCTTCCGCGTTACCCCGCGCCATTCAGCATTGGAATGACCTGCCAAACGACATAGTTGACATTCTTTCAATTCTTCCGCATTACTCCGCGCCATCCAGCATTGGAATGACCTGCCAAACGACATAGTTGACATTCCTTCAATTCTTCCGCGTTACCCCGCGCCATTCAGCATTGGGATGACTTGCCAAGCGACATAGTTGACATTCTTTCAATTCTTCTTCGTTACCCCGCGCCATTCAGCATTGGAATGACCTGCCAAACGACATAGTTGACATTCTTTCAATTCTTCCGCGTTACCCCGCGCCATTCAGCATTGGAATGACCTGCCAAACGACATAGTTGACATTCTTTCAATTCTTCCGCGTTACCCCGTGCCATTCAGCATTGGGATGACCTGCCAAACGACATAGTTGACATTCTTTCAATTCTTCCGCGTTACCCCGCGCCATTCAGCATTGGAATGACCTGCCAAACGACATAGTTGACATTCTTTCAATTCTTCCGCGTTACCCCGCACCATTCAGCATTGGGATGGCCTGCCAAACGACATAGTTGACATTCTTTCAATTCTTCCGCGTTACCCCGCGCCATTCAGCATTGGAATGACCAGCCAAACGACATAGTTGACATTCTTTCAATTCTTCCGCGTTACCCCGCGCCATTCAGCATTGGAAAGACCTGCCAAACGACATAGTTGACATTCTTTCAATTCTTCGGCGTTACCCCGTGCAATTCAGCATTGGGATGACCTGCCAAACGACATAGTTGACATTCTTTCAATTCTTCCGCGTTACCCCGCGCCATTCAGCTTTGGAATGACCTGCCAAACGACATAGTTGACATTCTTTCAATTTTTCCGCGTTACCCCGCGCCATTCAGCATTGGGATGACCTGCCATACGACGTAGTTGACATTCTTTCGATTCTTCCGCGTTACCCCGTGCCATTCAGCATTGGGATGACCTGCCAAAAGACTTAGTTGACATTCTTTCAATTCTTCCGCGTTACCCCGCGCCATTCAGCATTGGAATGACCTGCCAAACAACATAGTTGACATTCTTTCAATTCTTCCGCGTTACCCCGTGCCATTCAGCATTGGGATGGCCTGCCAAACGACGTAGTTCACATTCTTTCAATCCTTCCGCGTTACCCCGCGCCATTCAGCATTGGAATGACCTGCCAAACGACATAGTTGACATTCTTTCAATTCTTCCGCGTTACCCCGTGCCATTCAGCATTGGGATGACCTGCCAAACGACATAGTTGACATTCTTTCAATTCTTCCGCGTTACCCTGCGCCATTCAGCATTGGGATGACCTGCCAAACGACATAGTTGACATTCTTTCAATTCTTCCGCGTTACCCCGCGCCATCCAGCATTGGAATGACCTGCCAAACGACATAGTTGACATTATTTCAATTCTTCCGCGTTACCCCGCGCCATTCAGCATTGGAATGACCTGCCAAACGACATAGTTGACATTCTATCAATTCTTCCGCGTTACCCCGTGCCATTCAGCATTGGGATGACCTGCCAAACGACATAGTTGACATTCTTTCAATTCTTCCGCGTTACCCCGCGCCATTCAGCATTGGAATGACCTGCCAAACGACATAGTTGACATTCTTTCAATTCTTCCGCATTACCCCGCGCCATCCAGCATTGGAATGACCTGCCAAACGACATAGTTGACATTCCTTCAATTCTTCCGCGTTACCCCGCGCCATTCAGCATTGGGATGACCTGCCAAACGACATAGTTGACATTCTTTCAATTCTTCCGCGTTACCCCGCGCCATTCAGCATTGGGATGGCCTGCCAAACGACATAGTTGACATTCTTTCAATTCTTCCGCGTTACCCCGCGCCATTCAGCATTGGAATGACCAGCCAAACGACATAGTTGACATTCTTTCAATTCTTCCGCGTTACCCCGCGCCATTCAGCTTTGGAATGACCTGCCAAACGACATAGTTGCCATTCTTTCAATTTTTCCGCGTTACCCCGCGCCATTCAGCATTGGGATGACCTGCCATACGACGTAGTTGACATTCTTTCGATTCTTCCGCGTTACCCCGTGCCATTCAGCATTGGGATGACCTGCCAAAAGACTTAGTTGACATTCTTTCAATTCTTCCGCGTTACCCCGCGCCATTCAGCATTGGAATGACCTGCCAAACAACATATTTGACATTCTTTCAATTCTTCCGCGTCACCCCGTGCCATTCAGCATTGGGATGGCCTGCCAAACGACGTAGTTCACATTCTTTCAATCCTTCCGCGTTACCCCGCGCCATTCAGCATTGGAATGACCTGCCAAACGACATATTTGACATTCTTTCAATTCTTCCGCGTTACCCCGTGCCATTCAGCATTGGGATGACCTGCCAAACGACATAGTTGACATTCTTTCAATTCTTCCGCGTTACCCTGCGCCATTCAGCATTGGGATGACCTGCCAAACGACATAGTTGACATTCTTTCAATTCTTCCGCGTTACCCCGCGCCATCCAGCATTGGAATGACCTGCCAAACGACATAGTTGACATTATTTCAATTCTTCCGCGTTACCCCGAGCCATTCAGCATTGGAATGACCTGCCAAACGACATAGTTGACATTCAATCAATTCTTCCGCGTTACCCCGTGCCATTCAGCATTGGGATGACCTGCCAAACGACATAGTTGACATTCTTTCAATTCTTCCGCGTTACCCCGCGCCATTCAGCATTGGAATGACCTGCCAAACGACATAGTTGACATTCTTTCAATTCTTCCGCGTTACCCCGCGCCATTCAGCATTGGAATGACCTGCCAAACGAGATAGTTGACATTCTTTCCATTCTTCCGCGTTACCCCGCGCCATTCAGCATAGGAATGACCTGCCAAACGACATAGTTGACATTCTTTCCATTCTTCCGCGTTACCCCGTGCCATTCAGCATTGGAATGACCTGCCAAACCACATTGTTGACATTCTTTCAATTCTTCCGCGTTACCCCGTGCCATTCAGCATTGGAATGACCTGCCAAACGACATAGTTGACATTCTTTCAATTCTTCCGCGTTACCCCGTCCCATTCAGCATTGGAATGACCTGCCAAACGACATAGTTGACATTCTTTCAATTCTTCCGCGTTACCCCGTGCCATTCAGCATTTGGATGGCCTGCCAAACGACGTAGTTGACATTCTTTCAATTCTTCCGCGTTACCCCGTGCCACTCAGCATTGGAATGACCTGCCAAACGACATAGTTGACATTCTTTCAATGCTTCCGCGTTACCCCGTGCCATTCAGCATTGGGATGGCCTGCCAAACGACGTAGTTCACATTCTTTCAATTCTTCCGCGTTACCCCGTGCCATTCAGCATTGGAATTACCTGCCAAACGACATAGTTGACATTCTTTCAATGCTTCCGCGTTACCCCGTGCCATTCAGCATTGGGATGGCCTGCCAAACGACGTAGTTCACATTCTTTCAATTCTTCCGCGTTACCCCGTGCCATTCAGCATTGGAATTACCTGCCAAACGACATAGTTGACATTCTTTCAATTCTTCCGCGTTACCCCGTGCCATTCAGCATTGGAATGACCTGCAAAACGACATAGTTGACATTCTTTCAATTCTTCCGCGTTACCCCGTGCCATTCAGCATTGGGATGGCCTGCCAAACGACATAGTTGACATTCTTTCAATTCTTCCGCGTTACCCCGTGCCATTCAGCATTGGAATGACCTGCCAAGCGACATAGTTGACATTCTTTCCATTCTTCCGCGTTACCCCGTACCATTCAGCATTGGAATGACCTGCCAAACGACGTAGTTCACATTCTTTCAATTCTTCCGCGTTACCCCGTGCCATTCAGCATTGGAATGACCTGCCAAACGACATAGTTGACATTCTTTCAATTCTTCCGCGTTACCCCGTGCCATTCAGCATTGGAATGACCTGCCAAACGACATAGTTGACATTCTTTCAATTCTTCCGCGTTACCCCGTGCCATTCAGCATTGGAATGACCTGCCAAACGACATAGTTGACATTCTTTCAATTCTTCCGCATTACTCCGCGCCATCCAGCATTGGAATGACCTGCCAAACGACATAGTTGACATTCCTTCAATTCTTCCGCGTTACCCCGCGCCATTCAGCATTGGGATGACTTGCCAAGCGACATAGTTGACATTCTTTCAATTCTTCCTCGTTACCCCGCGCCATTCAGCATTGGAATGACCTGCCAAACGACATAGTTGACATTCTTTCAATTCTTCCGCGTTACCCCGCGCCATTCAGCATTGGAATGACCTGCCAAACGACATAGTTGACATTCTTTCAATTCTTCCGCGTTACCCCGTGCCATTCAGCATTGGGATGACCTGCCAAACGACATAGTTGACATTCTTTCAATTCTTCCGCGTTACCCCGCGCCATTCAGCATTGGAATGACCTGCCAAACGACATAGTTGACATTCTTTCAATTCTTCCGCGTTACCCCGCGCCATTCAGCATTGGGATGGCCTGCCAAACGACATAGTTGACATTCTTTCAATTCTTCCGCGTTACCCCGCGCCATTCAGCATTGGAATGACCAGCCAAACGACATAGTTGACATTCTTTCAATTCTTCCGCGTTACCCCGCGCCATTCAGCATTGGAATGACCTGCCAAACGACATAGTTGACATTCTTTCAATTCTTCGGCGTTACCCCGTGCAATTCAGCATTGGGATGACCTGCCAAACGACATAGTTGACATTCTTTCAATTCTTCCGCGTTACCCCGCGCCATTCAGCTTTGGAATGACCTGCCAAACGACATAGTTGACATTCTTTCAATTTTTCCGCGTTACCCCGCGCCATTCAGCATTGGGATGACCTGCCATACGACGTAGTTGACATTCTTTCGATTCTTCCGCGTTACCCCGTGCCATTCAGCATTGGGATGACCTGCCAAAAGACTTAGTTGACATTCTTTCAATTCTTCCGCGTTACCCCGCGCCATTCAGCATTGGAATGACCTGCCAAACAACATAGTTGACATTCTTTCAATTCTTCCGCGTTACCCCGTGCCATTCAGCATTGGGATGGCCTGCCAAACGACGTAGTTCACATTCTTTCAATCCTTCCGCGTTACCCCGCGCCATTCAGCATTGGAATGACCTGCCAAACGACATAGTTGACATTCTTTCAATTCTTCCGCGTTACCCCGTGCCATTCAGCATTGGGATGACCTGCCAAACGACATAGTTGACATTCTTTCAATTCTTCCGCGTTACCCCGCGCCATTCAGCTTTGGAATGACCTGCCAAACGACATAGTTGACATTCTTTCAATTTTTCCGCGTTACCCCGCGCCATTCAGCATTGGGATGACCTGCCATACGACGTAGTTGACATTCTTTCGATTCTTCCGCGTTACCCCGTGCCATTCAGCATTGGGATGACCTGCCAAAAGACTTAGTTGACATTCTTTCAATTCTTCCGCGTTACCCCGCGCCATTCAGCATTGGAATGACCTGCCAAACGACATAGTTGACATTCTTTCAATTCTTCCGCATTACCCCGCGCCATCCAGCATTGGAATGACCTGCCAAACGACATAGTTGACATTCCTTCAATTCTTCCGCGTTACCCCGCGCCATTCAGCATTGGGATGACCTGCCAAACGACATAGTTAACATTCTTTCAATTCTTCCGCGTTACCCTGCGCCATTCAGCATTGGAATGACCTGCCAAACGACATAGTTGACATTCTTTCAATTCTTCCGCGTTACCCCGCGCCATTCAGCATTGGAATGACCTGCCAAACGACATAGTTGACATTCTTTCAATTCTTCCGCGTTACCCCGTGCCATTCAACATTGGGATGACCTGCCAAACGACATAGTTGACATTCTTTCAATTCTTCCGCGTTACCCCGCGCCATTCAGCATTGGAATGACCTGCCAAACGACATAGCTGACATTCTTTCAATTCTTCCGCGTTACCCCGCGCCATTAAGCATTGGGATGACCTTCCAAACGACATAGTTGACATTCTTTCAATTCTTCCGCGTTACCCCGCGCCATTCAGCATTGGAATGACCAGCCAAACGACATAGTTGACATTCTTTCAATTCTTCCGCGTTACCCCGCGCCATTCAGCATTGGGATGGCCTGCCAAACGACATAGTTGACATTCTTTCAATTCTTCCGCGTTACCCCGCGCCATTCAGCATTGGAATGACCAGCCAAACGACATAGTTGACATTCTTTCAATTCTTCCGCGTTACCCCGCGCCATTCAGCATTGGAATGACCTGCCAAACGACATAGTTGACATTCTTTCAATTCTTCCGCGTTACCCCGCGCCATTCAGCATTCGGATGACCTGCCAAACGACATAGTTGACATTCTTTCAATTGTTCCGCGTTACCCCGCGCCATTCAGCATTGGAATGACCAGCCAAACGACATAGTTGACATTCTTTCAATTCTTCCGCGTTACCCCGCGCCATTCAGCATTGGGATGACCTGCCAAACGACGTAGTTGACATTCTTTCGATTCTTCCGCGTTACCCCGTGCCATTCAGCATTGGGATGACCTGCCAATCGACTTAGTTGACATTCTTTCAATTCTTCCGCGTTACCCCGCGCCATTCAGCATTGGAATGACCTGCCAAACGACATAGTTGACATTCTTTGAATTCTTCCGCGTTACCCCGCGCCATTCAGCATTGGGATGACCTGCCAAACGACATAGTTGACATTCTTTCAATTCTTCCGCGTTACCCGGGCCATTCAGCATTGGGATGGCCTGCCAAACGACATAGTTGACATTCTTTCAATTCTTCCGCGTTACCCCGCGCCATTCAGCATTGGAATGACCTGCCAAACGACATAGTTGACATTCTTTCAATTCTTCCGCGTTACCCCGCGCCATTCAGCATTGGGATGAATTGCCAAACGACATAGTTGACATTCTTTCAATTCTTCCGCGTTACCCCGCGCCATTCAGCATTGGGATGGCCTGCCAAACGACATAGTTGACATTCTTTCAATTCTTCCGCGTTACCCCGCGCCATTCAGCATTGGAATGACCAGCCAAACGACATAGTTGACATTCTTTCAATTCTTCCGCGTTACCCCGCGCCATTCAGCATTGGAATGACCTGCCAAACGACATAGTTGACATTCTTTCAATTCTTCCGCGTTACCCCGCGCCATTCAGCATTGGGATGACCTGCCAAACAACATAGTTGACATTCTTTAAATTCTTCCGTGTTACCCCGCGCCATTCAGCATTGGAATGACCTGCCAAACGACATAGTTGACATTCTTTCAATTCTTCCGCGTTATCCCGCGCCATTCAGCATTGGGATGACCTGCCAAACGACGTAGTTAACATTCTTTCGATTCTTCCGCGTTACCCCGTGCCATTCAGCATTGGGATGACCTGCCAAACGACTTAGTTGACATTCCTTCAATCCTTCCGCGTTACACCGCGCCATTCAGCATTGGAATGACCTGCCAAACAACATAGTTGACATTCTTTCAATTCTTCCGCGTTACCCCGCGCCATTCAGCATTGGGATGGCCTGCCAAACGACGTAGTTCACATTCTTTCAATCCTTCCGCGTTACCCCGCGCCATTCAGCATTGGAATGACCTGCCAAACGACATAGTTGACATTCTTTCAATTCTTCCGCGTTACCCCGCGCCATTCAGCATTGGGATGACCTGCCAAACGACATAGTTGACATTCTTTCAATTCTTCCGCGTTACCCCGCGCCATTCAGCATTGGAATGACCTGCCAAACGACATAGTTGACATTATTTCAATTCTTCCGCGTTACCCCGCGCCATTCAGCATTGGAATGACCTGCCAAACGGCATAGTTGACATTCTTTCAATTCTTCCGCGTTACCCCGTGCCATTCAGCATTGGGATGACCTGCCAAACGACATAGTTGACATTCTTTCAATTCTTCCGCGTTACCCCGCGCCATTCAGCATTGGAATGACCTGCCAAACGACAGAGTTGACATTCTTTCAATTCTTCCACGTTACCCCGCGCCATTCAGCATTGGGATGACCTGCCAAACGACATAGTTGACATTCTTTCAATTCTTCCACGTCACCCCGCGCCATTCAGCATTGGGATGACCTGCCAAACGACATAGTTGACATTCTTTCAATTGTTCCGCGTTACCCCGCGCCATTCAGCATTGGAATGACCAGCCAAACGACATAGTTGACATTCTTTCAATTCTTCCGCGTTACCCCGCGCCATTCAGCATTGGGATGACCTGCCAAACGACGTAGTTGACATTCTTTCGATTCTTCCGCGTTACCCCGTGCCATTCAGCATTGGGATGACCTGCCAATCGACTTAGTTGACATTCTTTCAATTCTTCCGCGTTACCCCGCGCCATTCAGCATTGGAATGACCTGCCAAACGACATAGTTGACATTCTTTGAATTCTTCCGCGTTACCCCGCGCCATTCAGCATTGGGATGACCTGCCAAACGACATAGTTGACATTCTTTCAATTCTTCCGCGTTACCCGGGCCATTCAGCATTGGGATGGCCTGCCAAACGACATAGTTGACATTCTTTCAATTCTTCCGCGTTACCCCGCGCCATTCAGCATTGGAATGACCTGCCAAACGACATAGTTGACATTCTTTCAATTCTTCCGCGTTACCCCGCGCCATTCAGCATTGGGATGAATTGCCAAACGACATAGTTGACATTCTTTCAATTCTTCCGCGTTACCCCGCGCCATTCAGCATTGGGATGGCCTGCCAAACGACATAGTTGACATTCTTTCAATTCTTCCGCGTTACCCCGCGCCATTCAGCATTGGAATGACCAGCCAAACGACATAGTTGACATTCTTTCAATTCTTCCGCGTTACCCCGCGCCATTCAGCATTGGAATGACCTGCCAAACGACATAGTTGACATTCTTTCAATTCTTCCGCGTTACCCCGCGCCATTCAGCATTGGGATGACCTGCCAAACGACATAGTTGACATTCTTTAAATTCTTCCGTGTTACCCCGCGCCATTCAGCATTGGAATGACCTGCCAAACGACATAGTTGACATTCTTTCAATTCTTCCGCGTTATCCCGCGCCATTCAGCATTGGGATGACCTGCCAAACGACGTAGTTAACATTCTTTCGATTCTTCCGCGTTACCCCGTGCCATTCAGCATTGGGATGACCTGCCAAACGACTTAGTTGACATTCCTTCAATCCTTCCGCGTTACACCGCGCCATTCAGCATTGGAATGACCTGCCAAACAACATAGTTGACATTCTTTCAATTCTTCCGCGTTACCCCGCGCCATTCAGCATTGGGATGGCCTGCCAAACGACGTAGTTCACATTCTTTCAATCCTTCCGCGTTACCCCGCGCCATTCAGCATTGGAATGACCTGCCAAACGACATAGTTGACATTCTTTCAATTCTTCCGCGTTACCCCGCGCCATTCAGCATTGGGATGACCTGCCAAACGACATAGTTGACATTCTTTCAATTCTTCCGCGTTACCCCGCGCCATTCAGCATTGGAATGACCTGCCAAACGACATAGTTGACATTATTTCAATTCTTCCGCGTTACCCCGCGCCATTCAGCATTGGAATGACCTGCCAAACGGCATAGTTGACATTCTTTCAATTCTTCCGCGTTACCCCGTGCCATTCAGCATTGGGATGACCTGCCAAACGACATAGTTGACATTCTTTCAATTCTTCCGCGTTACCCCGCGCCATTCAGCATTGGAATGACCTGCCAAACGACAGAGTTGACATTCTTTCAATTCTTCCACGTTACCCCGCGCCATTCAGCATTGGGATGACCTGCCAAACGACATAGTTGACAATCTTTCAATTCTTCCGCGTTACCCCGCGCCATTCAGCATTGGAATGACCTGCCAAACGACGTAGTTTACATTCTTTCAATTCTTCCGCATTACCCCGCGCCATTCAGCATTGGAATGACCTGCCAAACGACATAGTTGACATTCTCTCAATTCTTCCGCGTTACCCCGCGCCATTCAGCATTGGGATGACCTGCCAAACGACATAGTTGACATTCTTTCAATTCTTCCGCGTTACGCCGCGCCATTCAGCATTGGAATAACCTGCCAAACGACATAGTTGACATTCTTTCAATTCTTCCGCGTTACCCCGCGCCATTCAGCATTGGAATGACCTGCCAAACGACATAGTTGACATTCTTTCAATTCTCCCGCGTTACCCCGCGCCATTCAGCATTGGAATGACCTGCCAAACGACATAGTTGACATTCTTTCAATTCTTCCGCATTACCCCGCGCCATCCAGCATTGGAATGACCTGCCAAACGACATAGTTGACATTCCTTCAATTCTTCCGCGTTACCCCGCGCCATTCAGCATTGGGATGACCTGCCAAGCGACATAGTTGACATTCTTTCAATTCTTCCTCGTTACCCCGCGCCATTGAGCATTGGAATGACCTGCCAAACGACATAGTTGACATTCTTTCAATTCTTCCGCGTTACCCCGCGCCATTCAGCATTGGAATGACCTGCCAAACGACATAGTTGACATTCTTTCAATTCTTCCGCGTTACCCCTTGCCATTCAGCATTGGGATGACCTGCCAAACGACATAGTTGACATTCTTTCAATTCTTCCGCGTTACCCCGCGCCATTCAGCATTGGAATGACCTGCCAAACGACATAGTTGACATTCTTTCAATTCTTCCGCGTTACCCCGCGCCATTCAGCATTGGAATGACCTGCCAAACGACGTAGTTTACATTCTTTCAATTCTTCCGCATTACCCCGCGCCATTCAGCATTGGAATGACCTGCCAAACGACATAGTTGACATTCTTTCAATTCTTCCGCGTTACCCCGCGCCATTCAGCATTGGGATGACCTGCCAAACGACATAGTTGACATTCTATCAATTCTTCCGCGTTACCCCGTGCCATTCAGCATTGGGATGACCTGCCAAACGACATAGTTGACATTCTTTCAATTCTTCCGCGTTACCCCGCGCCATTCAGCATTGGAATGACCTGCCAAACGACATAGTTGACATTCTTTCAATTCTTCCGCATTACCCCACGCCATCCAGCATTGGAATGACCTGCCAAACGACATAGTTGACATTCCTTCAATTCTTCCGCGTTACCCCGCGCCATTCAGCATTGGGATGACCTGCCAAACGACATAGTTAACATTCTTTCAATTCTTCCGCGTTACCCCGCGCCATTCAGCATTGGAATGACCTGCCAAACGACATAGTTGACATTCTTTCAATTCTTCCGCGTTACCCCGCGCCATTCAGCATTGGAATGACCTGCCAAACGACATAGTTGACATTCTTTCAATTCTTCCGCGTTACCCCGTGCCATTCAGCATTGGGATGACCTGCCAAACGACATAGTTGACATTCTTTCAATTCTTCCGCGTTACCCCGCGCCATTCAGCATTGGAATGACCTGCCAAACGACATAGTTGACATTCTTTCAATTCTTCCGCGTTACCCCGCGCCATTAAGCATTGGGATGACCTTCCAAACGACATAGTTGACATTCTTTCAATTCTTCCGCGTTACCCCGCGCCATTCAGCATTGGAATGACCAGCCAAACGACATAGTTGACATTCTTTCAATTCTTCCGCGTTACCCCGCGCCATTCAGCATTGGGATGGCCTGCCAAACGACATAGTTGACATTCTTTCAATTCTTCCGCGTTACCCCGCGCCATTCAGCATTGGAATGACCTGCCAAAGGACATAGTTGACATTCTTTCAATTCTTCCGCGTTACCCCGCGCCATTCAGCATTGGGATGACCTGCCAAACGACATAGTTGACATTCTTTCAATTGTTCCGCGTTACCCCGCACCATTCAGCATTGGAATGACCAGCCAAACGACATAGTTGACATTCTTTCAATTCTTCCGCGTTACCCCGCGCCATTCAGCATTGGGATGACCTGCGAAACGACGTAGTTGACATTCTTTCGATTCTTCCGCGTTACCCCGTGCCATTCAGCATTGGGATGACCTGCCAAACGACTTAGTTGACATTCTTTCAATTCTTCCGCGTTACCCCGCGCCATTCAGTATTGGAATGACCTGCCAAACGACATAGTTGACATTCTTTCAATTCTTCCGCGTCACCCCGTGCCATTCAGCATTGGGATGGCCTGCCAAACGACGTAGTTCACATTCTTTCAATCCTTCCGCGTTACCCCGCGCCATTCAGCATTGGAATGACCTGCCAAACGACATATTTGACATTCTTTCAATTCTTCCGCGTTACCCCGTGCCATTCAGCATTGGGATGACCTGCCAAACGACATAGTTGACATTCTTTCAATTCTTCCGCGTTACCCTGCGCCATTCAGCATTGGGATGACCTGCCAAACGACATAGTTGACATTCTTTCAATTCTTCCGCGTTACCCCGCGCCATCCAGCATTGGAATGACCTGCCAAACGACATAGTTGACATTATTTCAATTCTTCCGCGTTACCCCGAGCCATTCAGCATTGGAATGACCTGCCAAACGACATAGTTGACATTCAATCAATTCTTCCGCGTTACCCCGCGCCATTCAGCATTGGAATGACCTGCCAAACGAGATAGTTGACATTCTTTCCATTCTTCCGCGTTACCCCGCGCCATTCAGCATAGGAATGACCTGCCAAACGACATAGTTGACATTCTTTCCATTCTTCCGCGTTACCCCGTGCCATTCAGCATTGGAATGACCTGCCAAACCACATTGTTGACATTCTTTCAATTCTTCCGCGTTACCCCGTGCCATTCAGCATTGGAATGACCTGCCAAACGACATAGTTGACATTCTTTCAATTCTTCCGCGTTACCCCGTCCCATTCAGCATTGGAATGACCTGCCAAACGACATAGTTGACATTCTTTCAATTCTTCCGCGTTACCCCGTGCCATTCAGCATTGGAATGACCTGCCAAACGACATAGTTGACATTCTTTCAATTCTTCCGCGTTACCCCGTCCCATTCAGCATTGGAATGACCTGCCAAACGACATAGTTGACATTCTTTCAATTCTTCCGCGTTACCCCGTGCCATTCAGCATTGGGATGGCCTGCCAAACGACGTAGTTGACATTCTTTCAATTCTTCCGCGTTACCCCGTGCCACTCAGCATTGGAATGACCTGCCAAACGACATAGTTGACATTCTTTCAATGCTTCCGCGTTACCCCGTGCCATTCAGCATTGGGATGGCCTGCCAAACGACGTAGTTCACATTCTTTCAATTCTTCCGCGTTACCCCGTGCCATTCAGCATTGGAATTACCTGCCAAACGACATAGTTGACATTCTTTCAATTCTTCCGCGTTACCCCGTGCCATTCAGCATTGGAATGACCTGCAAAACGACATAGTTGACATTCTTTCAATTCTTCCGCGTTACCCCGTGCCATTCAGCATTGGGATGGCCTGCCAAACGACATAGTTGACATTCTTTCAATTCTTCCGCGTTACCCCGTGCCATTCAGCATTGGAATGACCTGCCAAGCGACATAGTTGACATTCTTTCCATTCTTCCGCGTTACCCCGTACCATTCAGCATTGGAATGACCTGCCAAACGACGTAGTTCACATTCTTTCAATTCTTCCGCGTTACCCCGTGCCATTCAGCATTGGAATGACCTGCCAAACGACATAGTTGACATTCTTTCAATTCTTCCGCGTTACCCCGTGCCATTCAGCATTGGAATGACCTGCCAAACGACATAGTTGACATTCTTTCAATTCTTCCGCGTTACCCCGTGCCATTCAGCATTGGAATGACCTGCCAAACGACATAGTTGACATTCTTTCAATTCTTCCGCATTACTCCGCGCCATCCAGCATTGGAATGACCTGCCAAACGACATAGTTGACATTCCTTCAATTCTTCCGCGTTACCCCGCGCCATTCAGCATTGGGATGACTTGCCAAGCGACATAGTTGACATTCTTTCAATTCTTCCTCGTTACCCCGCGCCATTCAGCATTGGAATGACCTGCCAAACGACATAGTTGACATTCTTTCAATTCTTCCGCGTTACCCCGCGCCATTCAGCATTGGAATGACCTGCCAAACGACATAGTTGACATTCTTTCAATTCTTCCGCGTTACCCCGTGCCATTCAGCATTGGGATGACCTGCCAAACGACATAGTTGACATTCTTTCAATTCTTCCGCGTTACCCCGCGCCATTCAGCATTGGAATGACCTGCCAAACGACATAGTTGACATTCTTTCAATTCTTCCGCGTTACCCCGCGCCATTCAGCATTGGGACGGCCTGCCAAACGACATAGTTGACATTCTTTCAATTCTTCCGCGTTACCCCGCGCCATTCAGCATTGGAATGACCAGCCAAACGACATAGTTGACATTCTTTCAATTCTTCCGCGTTACCCCGCGCCATTCAGCATTGGAATGACCTGCCAAACGACATAGTTGACATTCTTTCAATTCTTCGGCGTTACCCCGTGCAATTCAGCATTGGGATGACCTGCCAAACGACATAGTTGACATTCTTTCAATTCTTCCGCGTTACCCCGCGCCATTCAGCTTTGGAATGACCTGCCAAACGACATAGTTGACATTCTTTCAATTTTTCCGCGTTACCCCGCGCCATTCAGCATTGGGATGACCTGCCATACGACGTAGTTGACATTCTTTCGATTCTTCCGCGTTACCCCGTGCCATTCAGCATTGGGATGACCTGCCAAAAGACTTAGTTGACATTCTTTCAATTCTTCCGCGTTACCCCGCGCCATTCAGCATTGGAATGTCCTGCCAAACAACATAGTTGACATTCTTTCAATTCTTCCGCGTTACCCCGTGCCATTCAGCATTGGGATGGCCTGCCAAACGACGTAGTTCACATTCTTTCAATCCTTCCGCGTTACCCCGCGCCATTCAGCATTGGAATGACCTGCCAAACGACATAGTTGACATTCTTTCAATTCTTCCGCGTTACCCCGTGCCATTCAGCATTGGGATGACCTGCCAAACGACATAGTTGACATTCTTTCAATTCTTCCGCGTTACCCTGCGCCATTCAGCATTGGGATGACCTGCCAAACGACATAGTTGACATTCTTTCAATTCTTCCGCGTTACCCCGCGCCATCCAGCATTGGAATGACCTGCCAAACGACATAGTTGACATTATTTCAATTCTTCCGCGTTACCCCGCGCCATTCAGCATTGGAATGACCTGCCAAACGACATAGTTGACATTCTATCAATTCTTCCGCGTTACCCCGTGCCATTCAGCATTGGGATGACCTGCCAAACGACATAGTTGACATTCTTTCAATTCTTCCGCGTTACCCCGCGCCATTCAGCATTGGAATGACCTGCCAAACGACATAGTTGACATTCTTTCAATTCTTCCGCATTACCCCGCGCCATCCAGCATTGGAATGACCTGCCAAACGACATAGTTGACATTCCTTCAATTCTTCCGCGTTACCCCGCGCCATTCAGCATTGGGATGACCTGCCAAACGACATAGTTAACATTCTTTCAATTCTTCCGCGTTACCCCGCGCCATTCAGCATTGGAATGACCTGCCAAACGACATAGTTGACATTCTTTCAATTCTTCCGCGTTACCCCGCGCCATTCAGCATTGGAATGACCTGCCAAACGACATAGTTGACATTCTTTCAATTCTTCCGCGTTACCCCGTGCCATTCAACATTGGGATGACCTGCCAAACGACATAGTTGACATTCTTTCAATTCTTCCGCGTTACCCCGCGCCATTCAGCATTGGAATGACCTGCCAAACGACATAGCTGACATTCTTTCAATTCTTCCGCGTTACCCCGCGCCATTAAGCATTGGGATGACCTTCCAAACGACATAGTTGACATTCTTTCAATTCTTCCGCGTTACCCCGCGCCATTCAGCATTGGAATGACCAGCCAAACGACATAGTTGACATTCTTTCAATTCTTCCGCGTTACCCCGCGCCATTCAGCATTGGGATGGCCTGCCAAACGACATAGTTGACATTCTTTCAATTCTTCCGCGTTACCCCGCGCCATTCAGCATTGGAATGACCAGCCAAACGACATAGTTGACATTCTTTCAATTCTTCCGCGTTACCCCGCGCCATTCAGCATTGGAATGACCTGCCAAACGACATAGTTGACATTCTTTCAATTCTTCCGCGTTACCCCGCGCCATTCAGCATTGGGATGACCTGCCAAACGACATAGTTGACATTCTTTCAATTGTTCCGCGTTACCCCGCGCCATTCAGCATTGGAATGACCAGCCAAACGACATAGTTGACATTCTTTCAATTCTTCCGCGTTACCCCGCGCCATTCAGCATTGGGATGACCTGCCAAACGACGTAGTTGACATTCTTTCGATTCTTCCGCGTTACCCCGTGCCATTCAGCATTGGGATGACCTGCCAATCGACTTAGTTGACATTCTTTCAATTCTTCCGCGTTACCCCGCGCCATTCAGCATTGGAATGACCTGCCAAACGACATAGTTGACATTCTTTGAATTCTTCCGCGTTACCCCGCGCCATTCAGCATTGGGATGACCTGCCAAACGACATAGTTGACATTCTTTCAATTCTTCCGCGTTACCCGGGCCATTCAGCATTGGGATGGCCTGCCAAACGACATAGTTGACATTCTTTCAATTCTTCCGCGTTACCCCGCGCCATTCAGCATTGGAATGACCTGCCAAACGACATAGTTGACATTCTTTCAATTCTTCCGCGTTACCCCGCGCCATTCAGCATTGGGATGAACTGCCAAACGACATAGTTGACATTCTTTCAATTCTTCCGCGTTACCCCGCGCCATTCAGCATTGGGATGGCCTGCCAAACGACATAGTTGACATTCTTTCAATTCTTCCGCGTTACCCCGCGCCATTCAGCATTGGAATGACCAGCCAAACGACATAGTTGACATTCTTTCAATTCTTCCGCGTTACCCCGCGCCATTCAGCATTGGAATGACCTGCCAAACGACATAGTTGACATTCTTTCAATTCTTCCGCGTTACCCCGCGCCATTCAGCATTGGGATGGCCTGCCAAACGACATAGTTGACATTCTTTAAATTCTTCCGTGTTACCCCGCGCCATTCAGCATTGGAATGACCTGCCAAACGACATAGTTGACTTTCTTTCAATTCTTCCGCGTTATCCCGCGCCATTCAGCATTGGGATGACCTGCCAAACGACGTAGTTGACATTCTTTCGATTCTTCCGCGTTACCCCGTGCCATTCAGCATTGGGATGACCTGCCAAACGACTTAGTTGACATTCCTTCAATCCTTCCGCGTTACACCGCGCCATTCAGCATTGGAATGACCTGCCAAACAACATAGTTGACATTCTTTCAATTCTTCCGCGTTACCCCGCGCCATTCAGCATTGGGATGGCCTGCCAAACGACGTAGTTCACATTCTTTCAATCCTTCCGCGTTACCCCGCGCCATTCAGCATTGGAATGACCTGCCAAACGACATAGTTGACATTCTTTCAATTCTTCCGCGTTACCCCGCGCCATTCAGCATTGGGATGACCTGCCAAACGACATAGTTGACATTCTTTCAATTCTTCCGCGTTACCCCGCGCCATTCAGCATTGGAATGACCTGCCAAACGACATAGTTGACATTATTTCAATTCTTCCGCGTTACCCCGCGCCATTCAGCATTGGAATGACCTGCCAAACGGCATAGTTGACATTCTTTCAATTCTTCCGCGTTACCCCGTGCCATTCAGCATTGGGATGACCTGCCAAACGACATAGTTGACATTCTTTCAATTCTTCCGCGTTACCCCGCGCCATTCAGCATTGGAATGACCTGCCAAACGACAGAGTTGACATTCTTTCAATTCTTCCACGTTACCCCGCTCCATTCAGCATTGGGATGACCTGCCAAACGACATAGTTGACATTCTTTCAATTCTTCCGCGTTACCCCGCGCCATTCAGCATTGGAATGACCTGCCAAACGACGTAGTTTACATTCTTTCAATTCTTCCGCATTACCCCGCGCCATTCAGCATTGGAATGACCTGCCAAACGACATAGTTGACATTCTTTCAATTCTTCCGCGTTACCCCGCGCCATTCAGCATTGGGATGACCTGCCAAACGACATAGTTGACATTCTTTCAATTCTTCCGCGTTACGCCGCGCCATTCAGCATTGGAATAACCTGCCAAACGACATAGTTGACATTCTTTCAATTCTTCCGCGTTACCCCGCGCCATTCAGCATTGGAATGACCTGCCAAACGACATAGTTGACATTCTTTCAATTCTCCCGCGTTACCCCGCGCCATTCAGCATTGGAATGACCTGCCAAACGACATAGTTGACATTCTTTCAATTCTTCCGCATTACCCCGCGCCATCCAGCATTGGAATGACCTGCCAAACGACATAGTTGACATTCCTTCAATTCTTCCGCGTTACCCCGCGCCATTCAGCATTGGGATGACCTGCCAAGCGACATAGTTGACATTCTTTCAATTCTTCCTCGTTACCCCGCGCCATTGAGCATTGGAATGACCTGCCAAACGACATAGTTGACATTCTTTCAATTCTTCCGCGTTACCCCTTGCCATTCAGCATTGGGATGACCTGCCAAACGACATAGTTGACATTCTTTCAATTCTTCCGCGTTACCCCGCGCCATTCAGCATTGGAATGACCTGCCAAACGACATAGTTGACATTCTTTCAATTCTTCCGCGTTACCCCGCGCCATTCAGCATTGGAATGACCTGCCAAACGACGTAGTTTACATTCTTTCAATTCTTCCGCATTACCCCGCGCCATTCAGCATTGGAATGACCTGCCAAACGACATAGTTGACATTCTTTCAATTCTTCCGCGTTACCCCGCGCCATTCAGCATTGGGATGACCTGCCAAACGACATAGTTGACATTCTATCAATTCTTCCGCGTTACCCCGTGCCATTCAGCATTGGGATGACCTGCCAAACGACATAGTTGACATTCTTTCAATTCTTCCGCGTTACCCCGCGCCATTCAGCATTGGAATGACCTGCCAAACGACATAGTTGACATTCTTTCAATTCTTCCGCATTACCCCACGCCATCCAGCATTGGAATGACCTGCCAAACGACATAGTTGACATTCCTTCAATTCTTCCGCGTTACCCCGCGCCATTCAGCATTGGGATGACCTGCCAAACGACATAGTTAACATTCTTTCAATTCTTCCGCGTTACCCCGCGCCATTCAGCATTGGAATGACCTGCCAAACGACATAGTTGACATTCTTTCAATTCTTCCGCGTTACCCCGCGCCATTCAGCATTGGAATGACCTGCCAAACGACATAGTTGACATTCTTTCAATTCTTCCGCGTTACCCCGTGCCATTCAGCATTGGGATGACCTGCCAAACGACATAGTTGACATTCTCTCAATTCTTCCGCGTTACCCCGCGCCATTCAGCATTGGAATGACCTGCCAAACGACATAGTTGACATTCTTTCAATTCTTCCGCGTTACCCCGCGCCATTAAGCATTGGGATGACCTTCCAAACGACATAGTTGACATTCTTTCAATTCTTCCGCGTTACCCCGCGCCATTCAGCATTGGAATGACCAGCCAAACGACATAGTTGACATTCTTTCAATTCTTCCGCGTTACCCCGCGCCATTCAGCATTGGGATGGCCTGCCAAACGACATAGTTGACATTCTTTCAATTCTTCCGCGTTACCCCGCGCCATTCAGCATTGGAATGACCTGCCAAAGGACATAGTTGACATTCTTTCAATTCTTCCGCGTTACCCCGCGCCATTCAGCATTGGGATGACCTGCCAAACGACATAGTTGACATTCTTTCAATTCTTCCGCGTTACCCCGCGCCATTCAGCATTGGGATGACCTGCCAAACGACTTAGTTGACATTCTTTCAATTCTTCCGCGTTACCCCGCGCCATTCAGTATTGGAATGACCTGCCAAACGACATAGTTGACATTCTTTCAATTCTTCCGCGTTACCCCGCGCCATTCAGCATTGGGATGACCTGCCAAACGACATAGTTGACATTCTTTCAATTCTTCCGCGTTACCCGGGCCATTCAGCATTGGGATGGCCTGCCAAACGACATAGTTGACATTCTTTCAATTCTTCCGCGTTACCCCGCGCCATTCAGCATTGGAATGACCTGCCAAACGACATAGTTGACATTCTTTCAATTCTTCCGCGTTACCCCGCGCCATTCAGCATTGGGATGACCTGCCAAACGACATAGTTGACATTCTTTCAATTCTTCCGCGTTACCCCGCGCCATTCAGCATTGGAATGACCTGCCAAACGACATAGTTGACATTCTTTCAATTCTTCCGCGTTACCCCGCGCCATTCAGCATTGGGATGGCCTGCCAAACGACATAGTTGACATTCTTTCAATTCTTCCGCGTTACCCCGCGCCATTCAGCATTGGAATGACCAGCCAAACGACATAGTTGACATTCTTTCAATTCTTCCGCGTTACCCCGCGCCATTCAGCATTGGAATGACCTGCCAAACGACATAGTTGACATTCTTTCAATTCTTCCGCGTTACCCCGCGCCATTCAGCATTGGAATGACCTGCCAAACGACATAGTTGACATTCTTTCAATTCTTCCGCGTTACCCCGCGCCATTCAGCATTGGGATGACCTGCCAAACGACGTAGTTGACATTCTTTCGATTCTTCCGCGTTACCCCGTGCCATTCAGCATTGGGATGACCTGCCAAACGACTTAGTAGACATTCCTTCAATCCTTCCGCGTTACCCCGCGCCATTCAGCATTGGAATGACCTGCCAAACAACATAGTTGACATTCTTTCAATTCTTCCGCGTTACCCCGCGCCATTCAGCATTGGGATGGCCTGCAAACGACGTAGTTCACATTCTTTCAATCCTTCCGCGTTACCCCGCGCCATTCAGCATTGGAATGACCTGCCAAACGACATAGTTGGCATTCTTTCAATTCTTCCGCGTTACCCCGTGCCATTCAGCATTGGGATGACCTGCCAAGCGACATAGTTGACATTCTTTCAATTCTTCCTCGTTACCCCGCGCCATTGAGCATTGGAATGACCTGCCAAACGACATAGTTGACATTCTTTCAATTCTTCCGCGTTACCCCGCGCCATTCAGCATTGGAATGACCTGCCAAACGACATAGTTGACATTCTTTCAATTCTTCCGCGTTACCCCTTGCCATTCAGCATTGGGATGACCTGCCAAACGACATAGTTGACATTCTTTCAATTCTTCCGCGTTACCCCGCGCCATTCAGCATTGGAATGACCTGCCAAACGACATAGTTGACATTCCTTCAATTCTTCCGCGTTACCCCGCGCCATTCAGCATTGGAATGACCTGCCAAACGACGTAGTTTACATTCTTTCAATTCTTCCGCATTACCCCGCGCCATTCAGCATTGGAATGACCTGCCAAACGACATAGTTGACATTCTTTCAATTCTTCCGCGTTACCCCGCGCCATTCAGCATTGGGATGACCTGCCAAACGACATAGTTGACATTCTATCAATTCTTCCGCGTTACCCCGTGCCATTCAGCATTGGGATGACCTGCCAAACGACATAGTTGACATTCTTTCAATTCTTCCGTGTTACCCCGCGCCATTCAGCATTGGAATGACCTGCCAAACGACATAGTTGACATTCTTTCAATTCTTCCGCGTTACCCCGCGCCATTAAGCATTGGGATGACCTTCCAAACGACATAGTTGACATTCTTTCAATTCTTCCGCGTTACCCCGCGCCATTCAGCATTGGAATGACCAGCCAAACGACATAGTTGACATTCTTTCAATTCTTCCGCATTACCCCGCGCCATTCAGCATTGGGATGGCCTGCCAAACGACATAGTTGACATTCTTTCAATTCTTCCGCGTTACCCCGCGCCATTCAGCATTGGAATGACCTTCCAAAGGACATAGTTGACATTCTTTCAATTCTTCCGCGTTACCCCGCGCCATTCAGCATTGGGATGACCTGCCAAACGACATAGTTGACATTCTTTCAATTGTTCCGCGTTACCCCGCGCCATTCAGCATTGGAATGACCAGCCAAACGACATAGTTGACATTCTTTCAATTCTTCCGCGTTACCCCGCGCCATTCAGCATTGGGATGACCTGCCAAACGACGTAGTTGACATTCTTTCGATTCTTCCGCGTTACCCCGTGCCATTCAACATTGGGATGACCTGCCAAACGACTTAGTTGACATTCTTTCAATTCTTCCGCGTTACCCCGCGCCATTCAGCATTGGAATGACCTGCCAAACGACATAGTTGACATTCTTTCAATTCTTCCGCGTTACCCCGCGCCATTCAGCATTGGGATGACCTGCCAAACGACATAGTTGACATTCTTTCAATTCTTCCGCGTTACCCGGGCCATTCAGCATTGGGATGGCCTGCCAAACGACATAGTTGACATTCTTTCAATTCTTCCGCATTACCCCGCGCCATTCAGCATTGGAATGACCTGCCAAACGACATAGTTGACATTCTTTCAATTCTTCCGCGTTACCCCGCGCCATTCAGCATTGGGATGACCTGCCAAACGACATAGTTGACATTCTTTCAATTCTTCCGCGTTACCCCGCGCCATTCAGCATTGGAATGACCTGCCAAACGACATAGTTGACATTCTTTCAATTCTTCCGCGTTACCCCGCGCCATTCAGCATTGGGATGGCCTGCCAAACGACATAGTTGACATTCTTTCAATTCTTCCGCGTTACCCCGCGCCATTCAGCATTGGAATGACCAGCCAAACGACATAGTTGACATTCTTTCAATTTTTCCGCGTTACCCCGCGCCATTCAGCATTGGAATGACCTGCCAAACGACATAGTTGACATTCTTTCAATTCTTCCGCGTTACCCCGCGCCATTCAGCATTGGGATGACCTGCCAAACGACATAGTTGACATTCTTTAAATTCTTCCGCGTTACCCCGCGCCATTCAGCATTGGAATGACCTGCCAAACGACATATTTGACATTCTTTCAATTCTTCCGCGTTACCCCGCGCCATTCAGCATTGGGATGACCTGCCAAACGACGTAGTTGACATTCTTTCGATTCTTCCGCGTTACCCCGTGCCATTCAGCATTGGGATGACCTGCCAAACGACTTAGTTGACATTCCTTCAATCCTTCCGCGTTACCCCGCGCCATTCAGCATTGGAATGACCTGCCAAACAACATAGTTGACATTCTTTCAATTCTTCCGCGTTACCCCGCGCCATTCAGCATTGGGATGGCCTGCAAACGACGTAGTTCACATTCTTTCAATCCTTCCGCGTTACCCCGCGCCATTCAGCATTGGAATGACCTGCCAAACGACATAGTTGGCATTCTTTCAATTCTTCCGCGTTACCCCGCGCCATTCAGCATTGGGATGACCTGCCAAACGACATAGTTGACATTCTTTCAATTCTTCCGCGTTACCCCGCGCCATTCAGCATTGGAATGACCTGCCAAACGACATAGTTGACATTATTTCAATTCTTCCGCGTTACCCCGCGCCATTCAGCATTGGAATGACCTGCCAAACGACATAGTTGACATTCTTTCAATTCTTCCGCGTTACCCCGTGCCATTCAGCATTGGGATGACCTGCCAAACGATATAGTTGACATTCTTTCAATTCTTCCGCGTTACCCCGCGCCATTCAGCATTGGGATGACCTGCCAAACGACATAGTTGACATTCTTTCAATTCTTCCGCGTTACCCCGCGCCATTCAGCATTGGAATGACCTGCCAAACGACGTAGTTTACATTCCTTCAATTCTTCCGCATTACCCCGCGCCATTCAGCATTGGAATGACCTGCCAAACGACATAGTTCACATTCTTTCAATTCTTCCGCGTTACCCCGCGCCATTCAGCATTGGGATGACCGGCCAAACGACATAGTTGACATTCTTTCAATTCTTCCGCGTAACGCCGCGCCATTCAGCATTGGAATGACCTGCCAAACGACATAGTTGACATTCTTTCAATTCTTCCGCGTTACCCCGCGCCATTCAGCATTGGAATGACCTGCCAAACGACATAGTTGACATTCTTTCAATTCTTCCGCATTACCCCGCGCCATCCAGCATTGGAATGACCTGCCAAACGACATAGTTGACATTCCTTCAATTCTTCCGCGTTACCCCGCGCCATTCAGCATTGGGATGACCTGCCAAGCGACATAGTTGACATTCTTTCAATTCTTCCTCGTTACCCAGCGCCATTGAGCATTGGAATGACCTGCCAAACGACATAGTTGACATTCTTTCAATTCTTCCGCGTTACCCCGCGCCATTCAGCATTGGAATGACCTGCCAAACGACATAGTTGACATTCTTTCAATTCTTCCGCGTTACCCCGTGCCATTCAGCATTGGGATGACCTGCCAAACGACATAGTTGACATTCTTTCAATTCTTCCGCGTTACCCCGCGCCATTCAGCATTGGAATGACCTGCCAAACGACATAGTTGACATTCTTTCAATTCTTCCGCGTTACCCCGCGCCATTCAGCATTGGAATGACCTGCCAAACGACGTAGTTTACATTCTTTCAATTCTTCCGCATTACCCCGCGCCATTCAGCATTGGAATGACCTGCCAAACGACATAGTTGACATTCTTTCAATTCTTCCGCGTTACCCCGCGCCATTCAGCATTGGGATGACCTGCCAAACGACATAGTTGACATTCTTTCAATTCTTCCGCGTTACCCCGCGCCATTCAGCATTGGAATGACCTGCCAAACGACATAGTTGACATTCTTTCAATTCTTCCGCGTTACCCCGCGCCATTCAGCATTGGAATGACCTGCCAAACGACATAGTTGACATTCTTTCAATTCTTCCGCGTTACCCCGCGCCATTCAGCATTGGAATGACCTGCCAAACGACATAGTTGACATTCTTTCAATTCTTCCGCATTACCCCGCGCCATCCAGCATTGGAATGACCTGCCAAACGACATAGTTGACATTCATTCAATTCTTCCGCGTTACCCCGCGCCATTCAGCATTGGGATGACCTGCCAAGCGACATATTTGACATTCTTTCAATTCTTCCTCGTTACCCCGCGCCATTGAGCATTGGAATGACCTGCCAAACGACATAGTTGACATTCTTTCAATTCTTCCTCGTTACCCCGCGCCATTGAGCATTGGAATGACCTGCCAAACGACATAGTTGACATTCTTTCAATTCTTCCGCGTTACCCCGCGCCATTCAGCATTGGGATGACCTGCCAAACGACGTAGTTGACATTCTTTCGATTCTTCCGCGTTACCCCGTGCCATTCAGCATTGGGATGACCTGCCAAACGACTTAGTTGACATTCCTTCAATCCTTCCGCGTTACCCCGCGCCATTCAGCATTGGAATGACCTGCCAAACAACATAGTTGACATTCTTTCAATTCTTCCGCGTTACCCCGCGCCATTCAGCATTGGGATGGCCTGCAAACGACGTAGTTCACATTCTTTCAATCCTTCCGCGTTACCCCGCGCCATTCAGCATTGGAATGACCTGCCAAACGACATAGTTGGCATTCTTTCAATTCTTCCGCGTTACCCCGCGCCATTCAGCATTGGGATGACCTGCCAAACGACATAGTTGACATTCTTTCAATTCTTCCGCGTTACCCCGCGCCATTCAGCATTGGAATGACCTGCCAAACGACATAGTTGACATTATTTCAATTCTTCCGCGTTACCCCGCGCCATTCAGCATTGGAATGACCTGCCAAACGACATAGTTGACATTCTTTCAATTCTTCCGCGTTACCCCGTGCCATTCAGCATTGGGATGACCTGCCAAACGATATAGTTGACATTCTTTCAATTCTTCCGCGTTACCCCGCGCCATTCAGCATTGGGATGACCTGCCAAACGACATAGTTGACATTCTTTCAATTCTTCCGCGTTACCCCGCGCCATTCAGCATTGGAATGACCTGCCAAACGACGTAGTTTACATTCCTTCAATTCTTCCGCATTACCCCGCGCCATTCAGCATTGGAATGACCTGCCAAACGACATAGTTCACATTCTTTCAATTCTTCCGCGTTACCCCGCGCCATTCAGCATTGGGATGACCTGCCAAACGACATAGTTGACATTCTTTCAATTCTTCCGCGTAACGCCGCGCCATTCAGCATTGGAATGACCTGCCAAACGACATAGTTGACATTCTTTCAATTCTTCCGCGTTACCCCGCGCCATTCAGCATTGGAATGACCTGCCAAACGACATAGTTGACATTCTTTCAATTCTTCCGCATTACCCCGCGCCATCCAGCATTGGAATGACCTGCCAAACGACATAGTTGACATTCCTTCAATTCTTCCGCGTTACCCCGCGCCATTCAGCATTGGGATGACCTGCCAAGCGACATAGTTGACATTCTTTCAATTCTTCCTCGTTACCCAGCGCCATTGAGCATTGGAATGACCTGCCAAACGACATAGTTGACATTCTTTCAATTCTTCCGCGTTACCCCGCGCCATTCAGCATTGGAATGACCTGCCAAACGACATAGTTGACATTCTTTCAATTCTTCCGCGTTACCCCGTGCCATTCAGCATTGGGATGACCTGCCAAACGACATAGTTGACATTCTTTCAATTCTTCCGCGTTACCCCGCGCCATTCAGCATTGGAATGACCTGCCAAACGACATAGTTGACATTCTTTCAATTCTTCCGCGTTACCCCGCGCCATTCAGCATTGGAATGACCTGCCAAACGACGTAGTTTACATTCTTTCAATTCTTCCGCATTACCCCGCGCCATTCAGCATTGGAATGACCTGCCAAACGACATAGTTGACATTCTTTCAATTCTTCCGCGTTACCCCGCGCCATTCAGCATTGGGATGACCTGCCAAACGACATAGTTGACATTCTTTCAATTCTTCCGCGTTACCCCGCGCCATTCAGCATTGGAATGACCTGCCAAACGACATAGTTGACATTCTTTCAATTCTTCCGCGTTACCCCGCGCCATTCAGCATTGGAATGACCTGCCAAACGACATAGTTGACATTCTTTCAAATCTTCCGCGTTACCCCGCGCCATTCAGCATTGGAATGACCTGCCAAACGACATAGTTGACATTCTTTCAATTCTTCCGCATTACCCCGCGCCATCCAGCATTGGAATGACCTGCCAAACGACATAGTTGACATTCATTCAATTCTTCCGCGTTACCCCGCGCCATTCAGCATTGGGATGACCTGCCAAGCGACATATTTGACATTCTTTCAATTCTTCCTCGTTACCCCGCGCCATTGAGCTTTGGAATGACCTGCCAAACGACATAGTTGACATTCTTTCAATTCTTCCTCGTTACCCCGCGCCATTGAGCATTGGAATGACCTGCCAAACGACATAGTTGACATTCTTTCAATTCTTCCGCGTTACCCCGCGCCATTCAGCATTGGAATGACCTGCCAAACGACATAGTTGACATTCTTTCAATTCTTCCGCGTTACCCCGCGCCATTCAGCATTGGAATGACCTGCCAAACGACATAGTTGACATTCTTTCAATTCTTCCGCGTTACCCCGCGCCATTCAGCATTGGGATGACCTGCCAAACGACATAGTTGATATTCTTTCAATTCTTCCGCGTTACCCCGTGCCATTCAGCATTGGGATGACCTGCCAAACGACATAGTTGACATTCTTTCAATTCTTCCGCGTTACCCCGCGCCATTCAGCATTGGAATGACCTGCCAAACGACATAGTTGACATTCTTTCCATTCTTCCGCGTTACCCCGCGCCATTAAGCATAGGAATGACCTGCCAAACGACATAGTTGACATTCTTTCCATTCTTCCGCGTTACCCCGTGCCATTCAGCATTGGAATGACCTGCCAAACCACATTGTTGACATTCTTTCAATTCTTCCGCGTTACCCCGTGCCATTCAGCATTGGAATGACCTGCCAAACGACATAGTTGACATTCTTTCAATTCTTCCGCGTTACCCCGTGCCATTCAGCATTGGAATGACCTGCCAAACGATATAGTTGACATTCTTTCAATTCTTCCGCGTTACCCCGTGCCATTCAGCATTGGAATGACCTGCAAAACGACATAGTTGACATTCTTTCAATTCTTCCGCGTTACCCCGTGCCATTCAGAATTGGGGTGGCCTGCCAAACGACATAGTTGACATTCTTTCAATTCTTCCGCGTTACCCCGTGCCATTCAGCATTGGAATGACCTGCCAAGCGACATAGTTGACATTCTTTCCATTCTTCCGCGTTACCCCGTGCCATTCAGCATTGGAATGACCTGCCAAACGACGTAGTTCACATTCTTTCAATTCTTCCGCGTTACCCCGTGCCATTCAGCATTGGAATGACCTGCCAAACGATATAGTTGACATTCTTTCAATTCTTCCGCGTTACCCCGTGCCATTCAGCATTGGAATGACCTGCCAAACGACATAGTTGACATTCTTTCAATTCTTCCGCGTTACCCCGCGCCATTCAGCATTGGAAACACCTGCCAAACGACATAGTTGACATTCTTTCAATTCTTCCGCATTACCCCGCGCCATCCAGCATGGGAATGACCTGCCAAACGACATAGTTGACATTCCTTCAATTCTTCCGCGTTACCCCGCGCCATTCAGCATTGGGATGACCTGCCAAGCGACATAGTTGACATTCTTTCGATTCTTCCTCGTTACCCCGCGCCATTCAGCATTGGAATGACCTGCCAAACGACATAGTTGACATTCTTTCAATTCTTCCGCGTTACCCCGCGCCATTCAGCATTGGAATGACCTGCCAAACGACATAGTTGACATTCTTTCAATTCTTCCGCGTTACCCCGTGCCATTCAGCATTGGGATGACCTGCCAAACGACATAGTTGACATTCTTTCAATTCTTCCGCGTTACCCCGCGCCATTCAGCATTGGAATGACCTGCCAAACGACATAGTTGACATTCTTTCAATTCTTCCGCGTTACCCCGCGCCATTCAGCATTGGGATGGCCTGCCAAACGACATAGTTGACATTCTTTCAATTCTTCCGCGTTACCCCGCGCCATTCAGCATTGGAATGACCAGCCAAACGACATAGTTGACATTCTTTCAATTCTTCCGCGTTACCCCGCGCCATTCAGCATTGGAATGACCTGCCAAACGACATAGTTGACATTGTTTCAATTCTTCGGCGTTACCCCGTGCAATTCAGCATTGGGATGACCTGCCAAACGACATAGTTGACATTCTTTCAATTCTTCCGCGTTACCCCGGGCCATTCAGCTTTGGAATGACCTGCCAAACGACATAGTTGACATTCCTTCAATTTTTCCGCGTTACCCCGCGCCATTCAGCATTGGGATGACCTGCCATACGACGTAGTTGACATTCTTTCGATTCTTCCGCGTTACCCCGTGCCATTCAGCATTGGGATGACCTGCCAAAAGACTTATTTGACATTCTTTCAATTCTTCCGCTTTACCCCGTGCCATTCAGCATTGGGATGGCCTGCCAAACGACGTAGTTCACATTCTTTCAATCCTTCCGCGTTACCCCGCGCCATTCAGCATTGGAATGACCTGCCAAACGACGTAGTTGACATTCTTTCAATTCTTCCGCGTTACCCCGTGCCATTCAGCATTGGGATGACCTGCCAAACGACATAGTTGACATTCTTTCAATTCTTCCGCGTTACCCTGCGCCATTCAGCATTGGGATGACCTGCCAAACGACATAGTTGACATTCTTTCAATTCTTCCGCGTTACCCCGCGCCATCCAGCATTGGAATGACCTGCCAAACGACATAGTTGACATTATTTCAATTCTTCCGCGTTACCCCGCGCCATTCAGCATTGGAATGACCTGCCAAACGACATAGTTGACATTCTATCAATTCTTCCGCGTTACCCCGTGCCATTCAGCATTGGGATGACCTGCCAAACGACATAGTTGACATTCTTTCAATTCTTCCGCGTTACCCCGCGCCATTCAGCATTGGAATGACCTGCCAAACGACATAGTTGACATTCTTTCAATTCTTCCGCATTACCCCGCGCCATCCAGCATTGGAATGACCTGCCAAACGACATAGTTGACATTCCTTCAATTCTTCCGCGTTACCCCGCTCCATTCAGCATTGGGATGACCTGCCAAACGACATAGTTATCATTCTTTCAATTCTTCCGCGTTACCCCGCGCCATTCAGCATTGGAATGACCTGCCAAACGACATAGTTGACATTATTTCAATTCTTCCGCGTTACCCCGCGCCATTCAGCATAGGAATGACCTGCCAAACGACATAGTTGACATTCTTTCAATTCTTCCGCGTTACCCCGTGCCATTCAGCATTGGGATGACCTGCCAAACGACATAGTTGACATTCTTTCAATTCTTCCGCGTTACCCCGCGCCATTCAGCATTGGAATGACCTGCCAAACGACATAGTTGACATTCTTTCAATTCTTCCGCGATACCCCGCGCCATTAACCATTGGGATGACCTTCCAAACGACATAGTTGACATTCTTTCAATTCTTCCGCGTTACCCCGCGCCATTCAGCATTGGAATGACCAGCCAAACGACATAGTTGACATTCTTTCAATTCTTCCGCGTTACCCCGCGCCATTCAGCATTGGGATGACCTGCCAAACGACGTAGTTTACATTCCTTCAATTCTTCCGCATTACCCCGCGCCATTCAGCATTGGAATGACCTGCCAAACGACATAGTTGACATTCTTTCAATTCTTCCGCGTTACCCCGCGCCATTCAGCATTGGGATGACCTGCCAAACGACATAGTTGACATTCTTTCAATTCTTCCGCGTAACGCCGCGCCATTCAGCATTGGAATGACCTGCCAAACGACATAGTTGACATTCTTTCAATTCTTCCGCGTTACCCCGCGCCATTCAGCATTGGAATGACCTGCCAAACGACATAGTTGACATTCTTTCAATTCTTCCGCGTTACCCCGCGCCATTCAGCATTGGAATGACCTGCCAAACGACATAGTTGACATTCTTTCAATTCTTCCGCATTACCCCGCGCCATCCAGCATTGGAATGACCTGCCAAACGACATAGTTGACATTCCTTCAATTCTTCCGCGTTACCCCGCGCCATTCAGCATTGGGATGACCTGCCAAGCGACATAGTTGACATTCTTTCAATTCTTCCTCGTTACCCAGCGCCATTGAGCATTGGAATGACCTGCCAAACGACATAGTTGACATTCTTTCAATTCTTCCGCGTTACCCCGCGCCATTCAGCATTGGAATGACCTGCCAAACGACATAGTTGACATTCTTTCAATTCTTCCGCGTTACCCCGTGCCATTCAGCATTGGGATGACCTGCCAAACGACATAGTTGACATTCTTTCAATTCTTCCGCGTTACCCCGCGCCATTCAGCATTGGAATGACCTGCCAAACGACATAGTTGACATTCTTTCAATTCTTCCGCGTTACCCCGCGCCATTCAGCATTGGAATGACCTGCCAAACGACGTAGTTTACATTCTTTCAATTCTTCCGCATTACCCCGCGCCATTCAGCATTGGAATGACCTGCCAAACGACATAGTTGACATTCTTTCAATTCTTCCGCGTTACCCCGCGCCATTCAGCATTGGGATGACCTGCCAAACGACATAGTTGACATTCTTTCAATTCTTCCGCGTTACCCCGCGCCATTCAGCATTGGAATGACCTGCCAAACGACATAGTTGACATTCTTTCAATTCTTCCGCGTTACCCCGCGCCATTCAGCATTGGAATGACCTGCCAAACGACATAGTTGACATTCTTTCAATTCTTCCGCGTTACCCCGCGCCATTCAGCATTGGAATGACCTGCCAAACGACATAGTTGACATTCTTTCAATTCTTCCACATTACCCCGCGCCATCCAGCATTGGAATGACCTGCCAAACGACATAGTTGACATTCATTCAATTCTTCCGCGTTACCCCGCGCCATTCAGCATTGGGATGACCTGCCAAGCGACATATTTGACATTCTTTCAATTCTTCCTCGTTACCCCGCGCCATTGAGCATTGGAATGACCTGCCAAACGACATAGTTGACATTCTTTCAATTCTTCCGCGTTACCCCGTGCCATTCAGCATTGGAATGACCTGCCAAACGATATAGTTGACATTCTTTCAATTCTTCCGCGTTACCCCGTGCCATTCAGCATTGGAATGACCTGCCAAACGACATAGTTGACATTCTTTCAATTCTTCCGCGTTACCCCGCGCCATTCAGCATTGGAAACACCTGCCAAACGACATAGTTGACATTCTTTCAATTCTTCCGCATTACCCCGCGCCATCCAGCATGGGAATGACCTGCCAAACGACATAGTTGACATTCCTTCAATTCTTCCGCGTTACCCCGCGCCATTCAGCATTGGGATGACCTGCCAAGCGACATAGTTGACATTCTTTCGATTCTTCCTCGTTACCCCGCGCCATTCAGCATTGGAATGACCTGCCAAACGACATAGTTGACATTCTTTCAATTCTTCCGCGTTACCCCGCGCCATTCAGCATTGGAATGACCTGCCAAACGACATAGTTGACATTCTTTCAATTCTTCCGCGTTACCCCGTGCCATTCAGCATTGGGATGACCTGCCAAACGACATAGTTGACATTCTTTCAATTCTTCCGCGTTACCCCGCGCCATTCAGCATTGGAATGACCTGCCAAACGACATAGTTGACATTCTTTCAATTCTTCCGCGTTACCCCGCGCCATTCAGCATTGGGATGGCCTGCCAAACGACATAGTTGACATTCTTTCAATTCTTCCGCGTTACCCCGCGCCATTCAGCATTGGAATGACCAGCCAAACGACATAGTTGACATTCTTTCAATTCTTCCGCGTTACCCCGCGCCATTCAGCATTGGAATGACCTGCCAAACGACATAGTTGACATTGTTTCAATTCTTCGGCGTTACCCCGTGCAATTCAGCATTGGGATGACCTGCCAAACGACATAGTTGACATTCTTTCAATTCTTCCGCGTTACCCCGGGCCATTCAGCTTTGGAATGACCTGCCAAACGACATAGTTGACATTCCTTCAATTTTTCCGCGTTACCCCGCGCCATTCAGCATTGGGATGACCTGCCATACGACGTAGTTGACATTCTTTCGATTCTTCCGCGTTACCCCGTGCCATTCAGCATTGGGATGACCTGCCAAAAGACTTATTTGACATTCTTTCAATTCTTCCGCGTTACCCCGTGCCATTCAGCATTGGGATGGCCTGCCAAACGACATAGTTCACATTCTTTCAATCCTTCCGCGTTACCCCGCGCCATTCAGCATTGGAATGACCTGCCAAACGACGTAGTTGACATTCTTTCAATTCTTCCGCGTTACCCCGTGCCATTCAGCATTGGGATGACCTGCCAAACGACATAGTTGACATTCTTTCAATTCTTCCGCGTTACCCTGCGCCATTCAGCATTGGGATGACCTGCCAAACGACATAGTTGACATTCTTTCAATTCTTCCGCGTTACCCCGCGCCATCCAGCATTGGAATGACCTGCCAAACGACATAGTTGACATTATTTCAATTCTTCCGCGTTACCCCGCGCCATTCAGCATTGGAATGACCTGCCAAACGACATAGTTGACATTCTATCAATTCTTCCGCGTTACCCCGTGCCATTCAGCATTGGGATGACCTGCCAAACGACATAGTTGACATTCTTTCAATTCTTCCGCGTTACCCCGCGCCATTCAGCATTGGAATGACCTGCCAAACGACATAGTTGACATTCTTTCAATTCTTCCGCATTACCCCGCGCCATCCAGCATTGGAATGACCTGCCAAACGACATAGTTGACATTCCTTCAATTCTTCCGCGTTACCCCGCTCCATTCAGCATTGGGATGACCTGCCAAACGACATAGTTATCATTCTTTCAATTCTTCCGCGTTACCCCGCGCCATTCAGCATTGGAATGACCTGCCAAACGACATAGTTGACATTATTTCAATTCTTCCGCGTTACCCCGCGCCATTCAGCATAGGAATGACCTGCCAAACGACATAGTTGACATTCTTTCAATTCTTCCGCGTTACCCCGTGCCATTCAGCATTGGGATGACCTGCCAAACGACATAGTTGACATTCTTTCAATTCTTCCGCGTTACCCCGCGCCATTCAGCATTGGAATGACCTGCCAAACGACATAGTTGACATTCTTTCAATTCTTCCGCGTTACCCCGCGCCATTAACCATTGGGATTACCTTCCAAACGACATAGTTGACATTCTTTCAATTCTTCCGCGTTACCCCGCGCCATTCAGCATTGGAATGACCAGCCAAACGACATAGTTGACATTCTTTCAATTCTTCCGCGTTACCCCGCGCCATTCAGCATTGGGATGACCTGCCAAACGACGTAGTTTACATTCCTTCAATTCTTCCGCATTACCCCGCGCCATTCAGCATTGGAATGACCTGCCAAACGACATAGTTGACATTCTTTCAATTCTTCCGCGTTACCCCGCGCCATTCAGCATTGGGATGACCTGCCAAACGACATAGTTGACATTCTTTCAATTCTTCCGCGTAACGCCGCGCCATTCAGCATTGGAATGACCTGCCAAACGACATAGTTGACATTCTTTCAATTCTTCCGCGTTACCCCGCGCCATTCAGCATTGGAATGACCTGCCAAACGACATAGTTGACATTCTTTCAATTCTTCCGCGTTACCCCGCGCCATTCAGCATTGGAATGACCTGCCAAACGACATAGTTGACATTCTTTCAATTCTTCCGCATTACCCCGCGCCATCCAGCATTGGAATGACCTGCCAAACGACATAGTTGACATTCCTTCAATTCTTCCGCGTTACCCCGCGCCATTCAGCATTGGGATGACCTGCCAAGCGACATAGTTGACATTCTTTCAATTCTTCCTCGTTACCCAGCGCCATTGAGCATTGGAATGACCTGCCAAACGACATAGTTGACATTCTTTCAATTCTTCCGCGTTACCCCGCGCCATTCAGCATTGGAATGACCTGCCAAACGACATAGTTGACATTCTTTCAATTCTTCCGCGTTACCCCGTGCCATTCAGCATTGGGATGACCTGCCAAACGACATAGTTGACATTCTTTCAATTCTTCCGCGTTACCCCGCGCCATTCAGCATTGGAATGACCTGCCAAACGACATAGTTGACATTCTTTCAATTCTTCCGCGTTACCCCGCGCCATTCAGCATTGGAATGACCTGCCAAACGACGTAGTTTACATTCTTTCAATTCTTCCGCATTACCCCGCGCCATTCAGCATTGGAATGACCTGCCAAACGACATAGTTGACATTCTTTCAATTCTTCCGCGTTACCCCGCGCCATTCAGCATTGGGATGACCTGCCAAACGACATAGTTGACATTCTTTCAATTCTTCCGCGTTACCCCGCGCCATTCAGCATTGGAATGACCTGCCAAACGACATAGTTGACATTCTTTCAATTCTTCCGCGTTACCCCGCGCCATTCAGCATTGGAATGACCTGCCAAACGACATAGTTGACATTCTTTCAATTCTTCCGCGTTACCCCGCGCCATTCAGCATTGGAATGACCTGCCAAACGACATAGTTGACATTCTTTCAATTCTTCCACATTACCCCGCGCCATCCAGCATTGGAATGACCTGCCAAACGACATAGTTGACATTCATTCAATTCTTCCGCGTTACCCCGCGCCATTCAGCATTGGGATGACCTGCCAAGCGACATATTTGACATTCTTTCAATTCTTCCTCGTTACCCCGCGCCATTGAGCATTGGAATGACCTGCCAAACGACATAGTTGACGTTCTTTCAATTCTTCCGCGTTACCCCGCGCCATTCAGCATTGGAATGACCTGCAAACGACATAGTTGACATTCTTTCAATTCTTCCGCGTTACCCCGCGCCATTCAGCATTGGAATGACCTGCCAAACGACATAGTTGACATTCTTTCAATTCTTCCGCGTTACCCCGCGCCATTCAGCATTGGGATGACCTGCCAAACGACATAGTTGATATTCTTTCAATTCTTCCGCGTTACCCCGTGCCATTCAGCATTGGGATGACCTGCCAAATGACATAGTTGACATTCTTTCAATTCTTCCGCGTTACCCCGCGCCATTCAGCATTGGAATGACCTGCCAAACGACATAGTTGACATTCTTTCCATTCTTCCGCGTTACCCCGCGCCATTCAGCATAGGAATGACCTGCCAAACGACATAGTTGACATTCTTTCCATTCTTCCGCGTTACCCCGTGCCATTCAGCATTGGAATGACCTGCCAAACCACATTGTTGACATTCTTTCAATTCTTCCGCGTTACCCCGTGCCATTCAGCATTGGAATGACCTGCCAAACGACATAGTTGACATTCTTTCAATTCTTCCGCGTTACCCCGTGCCATTCAGCATTGGAATGACCTGCCAAACGATATAGTTGACATTCTTTCAATTCTTCCGCGTTACCCCGTGCCATTCAGCATTGGAATGACCTGCAAAACGACATAGTTGACATTCTTTCAATTCTTCCGCGTTACCCCGTGCCATTCAGAATTGGGGTGGCCTGCCAAACGACACAGTTGACATTCTTTCAATTCTTCCGCGTTACCCCGTGCCATTCAGCATTGGAATGACCTGCCAAGCGACATAGTTAACATTCTTTCCATTCTTCCGCGTTACCCCGTGCCATTCAGCATTGGAATGACCTGCCAAACGACGTAGTTCACATTCTTTCAATTCTTCCGCGTTACCCCGTGCCATTCAGCATTGGAATGACCTGCCAAACGATATAGTTGACATTCTTTCAATTCTTCCGCGTTACCCCGTGCCATTCAGCATTGGAATGACCTGCCAAACGACATAGTTGACATTCTTTCAATTCTTCCGCGTTACCCCGCGCCATTCAGCATTGGAAACACCTGCCAAACGACATAGTTGACATTCTTTCAATTCTTCCGCATTACCCCGCGCCATCCAGCATGGGAATGACCTGCCAAACGACATAGTTGACATTCCTTCAATTCTTCCGCGTTACCCCGCGCCATTCAGCATTGGGATGACCTGCCAAGCGACATAGTTGACATTCTTTCGATTCTTCCTCGTTACCCCGCGCCATTCAGCATTGGAATGACCTGCCAAACGACATAGTTGACATTCTTTCAATTCTTCCGCGTTACCCCGCGCCATTCAGCATTGGAATGACCTGCCAAACGACATAGTTGACATTCTTTCAATTCTTCCGCGTTACCCCGTGCCATTCAGCATTGGGATGACCTGCCAAACGACATAGTTGACATTCTTTCAATTCTTCCGCGTTACCCCGCGCCATTCAGCATTGGAATGACCTGCCAAACGACATAGTTGACATTCTTTCAATTCTTCCGCGTTACCCCGCGCCATTCAGCATTGGGATGGCCTGCCAAACGACATAGTTGACATTCTTTCAATTCTTCCGCGTTACCCCGCGCCATTCAACATTGGAATGACCAGCCAAACGACATAGTTGACATTCTTTCAATTCTTCCGCGTTACCCCGCGCCATTCAGCATTGGAATGACCTGCCAAACGACATAGTTGACATTGTTTCAATTCTTCGGCGTTACCCCGTGCAATTCAGCATTGGGATGACCTGCCAAACGACATAGTTGACATTCTTTCAATTCTTCCGCGTTACCCCGCGCCATTCAGCTTTGGAATGACCTGCCAAACGACATAGTTGACATTCTTTCAATTTTTCCGCGTTACCCCGCGCCATTCAGCATTGGGATGACCTGCCATACGACGTAGTTGACATTCTTTCGATTCTTCCGCGTTACCCCGTGCCATTCAGCATTGGGATGACCTGCCAAAAGACTTATTTGACATTCTTTCAATTCTTCCGCGTTACCCCGCGCCATTCAGCATTGGAATGACCTGCCAAACAACATAGTTGACATTCTTTCAATTCTTCCGCGTTACCCCGTGCCATTCAGCATTGGGATGGCCTGCCAAACGACGTAGTTCACATTCTTTCAATCCTTCCGCGTTACCCCGTGCCATTCAGCATTGGAATGACCTGCCAAACGACATAGTTGACATTCTTTCAATTCTTCCGCGTTACCCCGTGCCATTCAGCATTGGGATGACCTGCCAAACGACATAGTTGACATTCTTTCAATTCTTCCGCGTTACCCTGCGCCATTCAGCATTGGGATGACCTGCCAAACGACATAGTTGACATTCTTTCAATTCTTCCGCGTTACCCCGCGCCATCCAGCATTGGAATGACCTGCCAAACGACATAGTTGACATTATTTCAATTCTTCCGCGTTACCCCGCGCCATTCAGCATTGGAATGACCTGCCAAACGACATAGTTGACATTCTATCAATTCTTCCGCGTTACCCCGTGCCATTCTGCATTGGGATGACCTGCCAAACGACATAGTTGACATTCTTTCAATTCTTCCGCGTTACCCCGCGCCATTCAGCATTGGAATGACCTGCCAAACGACATAGTTGACATTCTTTCAATTCTTCCGCATTACCCCGCGCCATCCAGCATTGGAATGACCTGCCAAACGACATAGTTGACATTCCTTCAATTCTTCCGCGTTACCCCGCTCCATTCAGCATTGGGATGACCTGCCAAACGACATAGTTATCATTCTTTCAATTCTTCCGCGTTACCCCGCGCCATTCAGCATTGGAATGACCTGCCAAACGACATAGTTGACATTATTTCAATTCTTCCGCGTTACCCCGCGCCATTCAGCATAGGAATGACCTGCCAAACGACATAGTTGACATTCTTTCAATTCTTCCGCGTTACCCCGTGCCATTCAGCATTGGGATGACCTGCCAAACGACATAGTTGACATTCTTTCAATTCTTCCGCGTTACCCCGCGCCATTCAGCATTGGAATGACCTGCCAAACGACATAGTTGACATTCTTTCAATTCTTCCGCGTTACCCCGCGCCATTAACCATTGGGATGACCTTCCAAACGACATAGTTGACATTCTTTCAATTCTTCCGCGTTACCCCGCGCCATTCAGCATTGGAATGACCAGCCAAACGACATAGTTGACATTCTTTCAATTCTTCCGCGTTACCCCGCTCCATTCAGCATTGGGATGACCTGCCAAGCGACATAGTTGACATTCTTTCAATTCTTCCTCGTTACCCAGCGCCATTGAGCATTGGAATGACCTGCCAAACGACATAGTTGACATTCTTTCAATTCTTCCGCGTTACCCCGCGCCATTCAGCATTGGAATGACCTGCCAAACGACATAGTTGACATTCTTTCAATTCTTCCGCGTTACCCCGTGCCATTCAGCATTGGGATGACCTGCCAAACGACATAGTTGACATTCTTTCAATTCTTCCGCGTTACCCCGCGCCATTCAGCATTGGAATGACCTGCCAAACGACATAGTTGACATTCTTTCAATTCTTCCGCGTTACCCCGCGCCATTCAGCATTGGAATGACCTGCCAAACGACGTAGTTTACATTCTTTCAATTCTTCCGCATTAACCCGCGCCATTCAGCATTGGAATGACCTGCCAAACGACATACTTGACATTCTTTCAATTCTTCCGCGTTACCCCGCGCCATTCAGCATTGGGATGACCTGCCAAACGACATAGTTGACATTCTTTCAATTCTTCCGCGTTACCCCGCGCCATTCAGCATTGGAATGACCTGCCAAACGACATAGTTGACATTCTTTCAATTCTTCCGCGTTACCCCGCGCCATTCAGCATTGGAATGACCTGCCAAACGACATAGTTGACATTCTTTCAATTCTTCCGCGTTACCCCGCGCCATTCAGCATTGGAATGACCTGCCAAACGACATAGTTGACATTCTTTCAATTCTTCCGCATTACCCCGCGCCATCCAGCATTGGAATGACCTGCCAAACGACATAGTTGACATTCATTCAATTCTTCCGCGTTACCCCGCGCCATTCAGCATTGGGATGACCTGCCAAGCGACATATCTGACATTCTTTCAATTCTTCCTCGTTACCCCGCGCCATTGAGCATTGGAATGACCTGCCAAACGACATAGTTGACATTCTTTCAATTCTTCCGCGTTACCCCGCGCCATTCAGCATTGGAATGACCTGCCAAACGACATAGTTGACATTCTTTCAATTCTTCCGCGTTACCCCGCGCCATTCAGCATTGGAATGACCTGCCAAACGACATAGTTGACATTCTTTCAATTCTTCCGCGTTACCCCGCGCCATTCAGCATTGGGATGACCTGCCAAACGACATAGTTGATATTCTTTCAATTCTTCCGCGTTACCCCGTGCCATTCAGCATTGGGATGACCTGCCAAACGACATAGTTGACATTATTTCAATTCTTCCGCGTTACCCCGCGCCATTCACCATTGGGATGACCTGCCAAACGACATATTTGACATTCTTTCAATTCTTCCGCGTTACCCCGCCCCATTCAGCATTGGAATGACCTGCCAAACGACATAGTTGACATTCTTTCAATTCTTCCGCGTTACCCCGCGCCATTCAGCATTGGGATGACCTGCCAAACGACATAGTTGACATTCTTTCAATTCTTCCGCGTTACCCCGCCCCATTCAGCATTGGAATGACCTGCCAAACGACATAGTTGACATTCTTTCCATTCTTCCGCGTTACCCCGCGCCATTCAGCATAGGAATGACCTGCCAAACGACATAGTTGACATTCTTTCCATTCTTCCGCGTTACCCCGTGCCATTCATCATTGGAATGACCTGCCAAACCACATTGTTGACATTCTTTCAATTCTTCCGCGTTACCCCGTGCCATTCAGCATTGGAATGACCTGCCAAACGACATAGTTGACATTCTTTCAATTCTTCCGCGTTACCCCGTGCCATTCAGCATTGGAATGACCTGCCAAACGATATAGTTGACATTCTTTCAATTCTTCCGCGTTACCCCGTGCCATTCAGCATTGGAATGACCTGCAAAACGACATAGTTGACATTCTTTCAATTCTTCCGCGTTACCCCGTGCCATTCAGCATTGGGATGGCCTGCCAAACGACATAGTTGACATTCTTTCAATTCTTCCGCGTTACCCCGTGCCATTCAGCATTGGAATGACCTGCCAAACGACATAGTTGACATTCTTTCAATTCTTCCGCGTTACCCCGTGCCATTCAGCTTTGGAATGACCTGCCAAACGATATAGTTGACATTCTTTCAATTCTTCCGCGTTACCCCGTGCCATTCAGCATTGGAATGACCTGCAAAACGACATAGTTGACATTCTTTCAATTCTTCCGCGTTACCCCGTGCCATTCAGCATTGGGATGGCCTGCCAAACGACATAGTTGACATTCTTTCAATTCTTCCGCGTTACCCCGTGCCATTCAGCATTGGAATGACCTGCCAAGCGACATAGTTGACATTCTTTCCATTCTTCCGCGTTACCCCGTGTCATTCAGCATTGGAATGACCTGCCAAACGACGCAGTTCACATTCTTTCAATTCTTCCGCGTTACCCCGTGCCATTCAGCATTGGAATGACCTGCGAAACGATATAGTTGACATTCTTTTAATTCTTCCGCGTTACCCCGTGCCATTCAGCATTGGAATGACCTGCCAAACGACATAGTTGACATTCTTTCAATTCTTCCGCGTTACCCCGCGCCATTCAGCATTGGAATGACCTGCCAAACGACATAGTTGACATTCTTTCAATTCTTCCGCATTACCCCGCGCCATCCAGCATGGGAATGACCTGCCAAACGACATAGTTGACATTCCTTCAATTCTTCCGCGTTACCCCGCGCCATTCAGCATTGGGATGACCTGCCAAGCGACATAGTTGACATTCTTTCGATTCTTCCTCGTTACCCCGCGCCATTCAGCATTGGAATGACCTGCCAAACGACATAGTTGACATTCTTTCAATTCTTCCGCGTTACCCCGCGCCATTCAGCATTGGAATGACCTGCCAAACGACATAGTTGACATTCTTTCAATTCTTCCGCGTTACCCCGTGCCATTCAGCATTGGGATGACCTGCCAAACGACATAGTTGACATTCTTTCAATTCTTCCGCGTTACCCCGCGCCATTCAGCATTGGAATGACCTGCCAAACGACATAGTTGACATTCTTTCAATTCTTCCGCGTTACCCCGCGCCATTCAGCATTGGGATGGCCTGCCAAACGACATAGTTGACATTCTTTCAATTCTTCCGCGTTACCCCGCGCCATTCAGCATTGGAATGACCAGCCAAACGACATAGTTGACATTCTTTCAATTCTTCCGCGTTACCCCGCGCCATTCAGCATTGGAATGACCTGCCAAACGACATAGTTGACATTGTTTCAATTCTTCGGCGTTACCCCGTGCAATTCAGCATTGGGATGACCTGCCAAACGACATAGTTGACATTCTTTCAATTCTTCCGCGTTACCCCGCGCCATTCAGCTTTGGAATGACCTGCCAAACGACATAGTTGACATTCTTTCAATTTTTCCGCGTTACCCCGCGCCATTCAGCATTGGGATGACCTGCCATACGACGTAGTTGACATTCTTTCGATTCTTCCGCGTTACCCCGTGCCATTCAGCATTGGGATGACCTGCCAAAAGACTTATTTGACATTCTTTCAATTCTTCCGCGTTACCCCGCGCCATTCAGCATTGGAATGACCTGCCAAACAACATAGTTGACATTCTTTCAATTCTTCCGCGTTACCCCGTGCCATTCAGCATTGGGATGGCCTGCCAAACGACGTAGTTCACATTCTTTCAATCCTTCCGCGTTACCCCGCGCCATTCAGCATTGGAATGACCTGCCAAACGACATAGTTGACATTCTTTCAATTCTTCCGCGTTACCCCGCGCCATTCAGCATTGGGATGGCCTGCCAAACGACATAGTTGACATTCTTTCAATTCTTCCGCGTTACCCCGCGCCATTCAGCATTGGGATGACCTGCCAAACGACATAGTTGACATTCTTTCAATTCTTCCGCGTTACCCTGCGCCATTCAGCATTGGGATGACCTGCCAAACGACATAGTTGACATTCTTTCAATTCTTCCGCGTTACCCCGCGCCATCCAGCATTGGAATGACCTGCCAAACGACATAGTTGACATTATTTCAATTCATCCGCGTTACCCCGCGCCATTCAGCATTGGAATGACCTGCCAAACGACATAGTTGACATTCTATCAATTCTTCCGCGTTACCCCGTGCCATTCAGCATTGGGATGACCTGCCAAACGACATAGTTGACATTCTTTCAATTCTTCCGCGTTACCCCGCGCCATTCAGCATTGGAATGACCTGCCAAACGACATAGTTGACATTCTTTCAATTCTTCCGCATTACCCCGCGCCATCCAGCATTGGAATGACCTGCCAAACGACATAGTTGACATTCCTTCAATTCTTCCGCGTTACCCCGCTCCATTCAGCATTGGGATGACCTGCCAAACGACATAGTTAACATTCTTTCAATTCTTCCGCGTTACCCCGCGCCATTCAGCATTGGAATGACCTGCCAAACGACATAGTTGACATTATTTCAATTCTTCCGCGTTACCCCGCGCCATTCAGCATAGGAATGACCTGCCAAACGACATAGTTGACATTCTTTCAATTCTTCCGCGTTACCCCGTGCCATTCAGCATTGGGATGACCTGCCAAACGACATAGTTGACATTCTTTCAATTCTTCCGCGTTACCCCGCGCCATTCAGCATTGGAATGACCTGCCAAACGACATAGTTGACATTCTTTCAATTCTTCCGCGTTACCCCGCGCCATTAACCATTGGGATGACCTTCCATACGACATAGTTGACATTCTTTCAATTCTTCCGCGTTACCCCGCGCCATTCAGCATTGGAATGACCAGCCAAACGACATAGTTGACATTCTTTCAATTCTTCCGCGTTACCCCGCGCCATTCAGCATTGGGATGACCTGCCAAGCGACATAGTTGACATTCTTTCAATTCTCCCTCGTCACCCAGCGCCATTGAGCATTGGAATGACCTGCCAAACGACATAGTTGACATTCTTTCAATTCTTCCGCGTTACCCCGCGCCATTCAGCAATGGAATGACCTGCCAAACGACATAGTTGACATTCTTTCAATTCTTCCGCGTTACCCCGTGCCATTCAGCATTGGGATGACCTGCCAAACGACATAGTTGACATTCTTTCAATTCTTCCGCGTTACCCCGCGCCATTCAGCATTGGAATGACCTGCCAAACGACATAGTTGACATTCTTTCAATTCTTCCGCGTTACCCCGCGCCATTCAGCATTGGAATGACCTGCCAAACGACGTAGTTTACATTCTTTCAATTCTTCCGCATTACCTCGCGCCATTCAGCATTGGAATGACCTGCCAAACGACATAGTTGACATTCTTTCAATTCTTCCGCGTTACCCCGCGCCATTCAGCATTGGGATGACCTGCCAAACGACATAGTTGACATTCTTTCAATTCTTCCGCGTTACCCCGCGCCATTCAGCATTGGAATGACCTGCCAAACGACATAGTTGACATTCTTTCAATTCTTCCGCGTTACCCCGCGCCATTCAGCATTGGAATGACCTGCCAAACGACATAGTTGACATTCTTTCAATTCTTCCGCGTTACCCCGCGCCATTCAGCATTGGAATGACCTGCCAAACGACATAGTTGACATTCTTTCAATTCTTCCGCATTACCCCGCGCCATCCAGCATTGGAATGACCTGCCAAACGACATAGTTGACATTCATTCAATTCTTCCGCGTTACCCCGCGCCATTCAGCATTGGGATGACCTGCCAAGCGACATATTTGACATTCTTTCAATTCTTCCTCGTTACCCCGCGCCATTGAGCATTGGAATGACCTGCCAAACGGCATAGTTGACATTCCTTCAATTCTTCCGCGTTACCCCGCGCCATTCAGCATTGGAATGACCTGCCAAACGACATAGTTGACATTCTTTCAATTCTTCCGCGTTACCCCGCGCCATTCAGCATTGGAATGACCTGCCAAACGACATAGTTGACATTCTTTCAATTCTTCCGCGTTACCCCGCGCCATTCAGCATTGGGATGACCTGCCAAACGACATAGTTGATATTCTTTCAATTCTTCCGCGTTACCCCGTGCCATTCAGCATTGGGATGACCTGCCAAACGACATAGTTGACATTATTTCAATTCTTCCGCGTTACCCCGCGCCATTCACCATTGGGATGACCTGCCAAACGACATATTTGACATTCTTTCAATTCTTCCGCGTTACCCCGCCCCATTCAGCATTGGAATGACCTGCCAAACGACATAGTTGACATTCTTTCAATTCTTCCGCGTTACCCCGCGCCATTCAGCATTGGGATGACCTGCCAAACGACATAGTTGACATTCTTTCAATTCTTCCGCGTTACCCCGCGCCATTCAGCATTGGAATGACCTGCCAAACGACATAGTTGACATTCTTTCCATTCTTCCGCGTTACCCCGCGCCATTCAGCATAGGAATGACCTGCCAAACGACATAGTTGACATTCTTTCCATTCTTCCGCGTTACCCCGTGCCATTCAGCATTGGAATGACCTGCCAAACCACATTGTTGACATTCTTTCAATTCTTCCGCGTTACCCCGCGCCATTCAGCATTGGAATGACCTGCCAAACGACATAGTTGACATTCTTTCAATTCTTCCGCGTTAACCCGCGCCATTCAGCATTGGGATGACCTGCCAAACGACATAGTTGACATTCTTTCAATTCTTCCGCGTTACCCCGCGCCATTCAGCATTGGAATGACCTGCCAAACGATATAGTTGACATTCTTTGCATTCTTCCGCGTTACCCCGTGCCATTCAGCATAGGGATGGCCTGCCAAACGACATAGTTGACATTCTTTCAATTCTTCCGCGTTACCCCGTGCCATTCAGCATTGGAATGACCTGCCAAGCGACATAGTTGACATTCTTTCCATTCTTCCGCGTTACCCCGTGCCATTCAGCATTGGAATGACCTGCCAAACGACGTAGTTCACATTCTTTCAATTCTTCCGCGTTACCCCGTGCCATTCAGCATTGGAATGACCTGCCAAACGATATAGTTGACATTCTTTCAATTCTTCCGCGTTACCCCGTGCCATTCAGCATTGGAATGACCTGCCAAACGACATAGTTGACATTCTTTCAATTCTTCCGCGTTACCCCGCGCCATTCAGCATTGGAATGACCTGCCAAACGACATAGTTGATATTCTTTCAATTCTTCCGCATTACCCCGCGCCATCCAGCATGGGAATGACCTGCCAAACGACATAGTTGACATTCATTCAATTCTTCCGCGTTACCCCGCGCCATTCAGCATTGGGATGACCTGCCAAGCGACATATTTGACATTCTTTCAATTCTTCCTCGTTACCCCGCGCCATTGAGCATTGGAATGACCTGCCAAACGACATAGTTGACATTCTTTCAATTCTTCCGCGTTACCCCGCGCCATTCAGCATTGGAATGACCTGCCAAACGACATAGTTGACATTCTTTCAATTCTTCCGCGTTACCCCGCGCCATTCAGCATTGGAATGACCTGCCAAACGACATAGTTGACATTCTTTCAATTCTTCCGCGTTACCCCGCGCCATTCAGCATTGGGATGACCTGCCAAACGACATAGTTGATATTCTTTCAATTCTTCCGCGTTACCCCGTGCCATTCAGCATTGGGATGACCTGCCAAACGACATAGTTGACATTCTTTCAATTCTTCCGCGTTACCCCGCGCCATTCAGCATTGGAATGACCTGCCAAACGACATAGTTGACATTCTTTCCATTCTTCCGCGTTACCCCGCGCCATTCAGCATAGGAATGACCTGCCAAACGACATAGTTGACATTCTTTCCATTCTTCCGCGTTACCCCGTGCCATTCAGCATTGGAATGACCTGCCAAACCACATTGTTGACATTCTTTCAATTCTTCCGCGTTACCCCGTGCCATTCAGCATTGGAATGACCTGCCAAACGACATAGTTGACATTCTTTCAATTCTTCCGCGTTACCCCGTGCCATTCAGCATTGGAATGACCTGCCAAACGATATAGTTGACATTCTTTCAATTCTTCCGCGTTACCCCGTGCCATTCAGCATTGGAATGACCTGCAAAACGACATAGTTGACATTCTTTCAATTCTTCCGCGTTACCCCGTGCCATTCAGAATTGGGGTGGCCTGCCAAACGACATAGTTGACATTCTTTCAATTCTTCCGCGTTACCCCGTGCCATTCAGCATTGGAATGACCTGCCAAGCGACATAGTTAACATTCTTTCCATTCTTCCGCGTTACCCCGTGCCATTCAGCATTGGAATGACCTGCCAAACGACGTAGTTCACATTCTTTCAATTCTTCCGCGTTACCCCGTGCCATTCAGCATTGGAATGACCTGCCAAACGATATAGTTGACATTCTTTCAATTCTTCCGCGTTACCCCGTGCCATTCAGCATTGGAATGACCTGCCAAACGACATAGTTGACATTCTTTCAATTCTTCCGCGTTACCCCGCGCCATTCAGCATTGGAAACACCTGCCAAACGACATAGTTGACATTCTTTCAATTCTTCCGCATTACCCCGCGCCATCCAGCATGGGAATGACCTGCCAAACGACATAGTTGACATTCCTTCAATTCTTCCGCGTTACCCCGCGCCATTCAGCATTGGGATGACCTGCCAAGCGACATAGTTGACATTCTTTCGATTCTTCCTCGTTACCCCGCGCCATTCAGCATTGGAATGACCTGCCAAACGACATAGTTGACATTCTTTCAATTCTTCCGCGTTACCCCGCGCCATTCAGCATTGGAATGACCTGCCAAACGACATAGTTGACATTCTTTCAATTCTTCCGCGTTACCCCGTGCCATTCAGCATTGGGATGACCTGCCAAACGACATAGTTGACATTCTTTCAATTCTTCCGCGTTACCCCGCGCCATTCAGCATTGGAATGACCTGCCAAACGACATAGTTGACATTCTTTCAATTCTTCCGCGTTACCCCGCGCCATTCAGCATTGGGATGGCCTGCCAAACGACATAGTTGACATTCTTTCAATTCTTCCGCGTTACCCCGCGCCATTCAACATTGGAATGACCAGCCAAACGACATAGTTGACATTCTTTCAATTCTTCCGCGTTACCCCGCGCCATTCAGCATTGGAATGACCTGCCAAACGACATAGTTGACATTGTTTCAATTCTTCGGCGTTACCCCGTGCAATTCAGCATTGGGATGACCTGCCAAACGACATAGTTGACATTCTTTCAATTCTTCCGCGTTACCCCGCGCCATTCAGCTTTGGAATGACCTGCCAAACGACATAGTTGACATTCTTTCAATTTTTCCGCGTTACCCCGCGCCATTCAGCATTGGGATGACCTGCCATACGACGTAGTTGACATTCTTTCGATTCTTCCGCGTTACCCCGTGCCATTCAGCATTGGGATGACCTGCCAAAAGACTTATTTGACATTCTTTCAATTCTTCCGCGTTACCCCGCGCCATTCAGCATTGGAATGACCTGCCAAACAACATAGTTGACATTCTTTCAATTCTTCCGCGTTACCCCGTGCCATTCAGCATTGGGATGGCCTGCCAAACGACGTAGTTCACATTCTTTCAATCCTTCCGCGTTACCCCGCGCCATTCAGCATTGGAATGACCTGCCAAACGACATAGTTGACATTCTTTCAATTCTTCCGCGTTACCCCGTGCCATTCAGCATTGGGATGACCTGCCAAACGACATAGTTGACATTCTTTCAATTCTTCCGCGTTACCCTGCGCCATTCAGCATTGGGATGACCTGCCAAACGACATAGTTGACATTCTTTCAATTCTTCCGCGTTACCCCGCGCCATCCAGCATTGGAATGACCTGCCAAACGACATAGTTGACATTATTTCAATTCTTCCGCGTTACCCCGCGCCATTCAGCATTGGAATGACCTGCCAAACGACATAGTTGACATTCTATCAATTCTTCCGCGTTACCCCGTGCCATTCTGCATTGGGATGACCTGCCAAACGACATAGTTGACATTCTTTCAATTCTTCCGCGTTACCCCGCGCCATTCAGCATTGGAATGACCTGCCAAACGACATAGTTGACATTCTTTCAATTCTTCCGCATTACCCCGCGCCATCCAGCATTGGAATGACCTGCCAAACGACATAGTTGACATTCCTTCAATTCTTCCGCGTTACCCCGCTCCATTCAGCATTGGGATGACCTGCCAAACGACATAGTTATCATTCTTTCAATTCTTCCGCGTTACCCCGCGCCATTCAGCATTGGAATGACCTGCCAAACGACATAGTTGACATTATTTCAATTCTTCCGCGTTACCCCGCGCCATTCAGCATAGGAATGACCTGCCAAACGACATAGTTGACATTCTTTCAATTCTTCCGCGTTACCCCGTGCCATTCAGCATTGGGATGACCTGCCAAACGACATAGTTGACATTCTTTCAATTCTTCCGCGTTACCCCGCGCCATTCAGCATTGGAATGACCTGCCAAACGACATAGTTGACATTCTTTCAATTCTTCCGCGTTACCCCGCGCCATTAACCATTGGGATGACCTTCCAAACGACATAGTTGACATTCTTTCAATTCTTCCGCGTTACCCCGCGCCATTCAGCATTGGAATGACCAGCCAAACGACATAGTTGACATTCTTTCAATTCTTCCGCGTTACCCCGCGCCATTCAGCATTGGGATGACCTGCCAAGCGACATAGTTGACATTCTTTCAATTCTTCCTCGTTACCCAGCGCCATTGAGCATTGGAATGACCTGCCAAACGACATAGTTGACATTCTTTCAATTCTTCCGCGTTACCCCGCGCCATTCAGCATTGGAATGACCTGCCAAACGACATAGTTGACATTCTTTCAATTCTTCCGCGTTACCCCGTGCCATTCAGCATTGGGATGACCTGCCAAACGACATAGTTGACATTCTTTCAATTCTTCCGCGTTACCCCGCGCCATTCAGCATTGGAATGACCTGCCAAACGACATAGTTGACATTCTTTCAATTCTTCCGCGTTACCCCGCGCCATTCAGCATTGGAATGACCTGCCAAACGACGTAGTTTACATTCTTTCAATTCTTCCGCATTAACCCGCGCCATTCAGCATTGGAATGACCTGCCAAACGACATACTTGACATTCTTTCAATTCTTCCGCGTTACCCCGCGCCATTCAGCATTGGGATGACCTGCCAAACGACATAGTTGACATTCTTTCAATTCTTCCGCGTTACCCCGCGCCATTCAGCATTGGAATGACCTGCCAAACGACATAGTTGACATTCTTTCAATTCTTCCGCGTTACCCCGCGCCATTCAGCATTGGAATGACCTGCCAAACGACATAGTTGACATTCTTTCAATTCTTCCGCGTTACCCCGCGCCATTCAGCATTGGAATGACCTGCCAAACGACATAGTTGACATTCTTTCAATTCTTCCGCATTACCCCGCGCCATCCAGCATTGGAATGACCTGCCAAACGACATAGTTGACATTCATTCAATTCTTCCGCGTTACCCCGCGCCATTCAGCATTGGGATGACCTGCCAAGCGACATATCTGACATTCTTTCAATTCTTCCTCGTTACCCCGCGCCATTGAGCATTGGAATGACCTGCCAAACGACATAGTTGACATTCTTTCAATTCTTCCGCGTTACCCCGCGCCATTCAGCATTGGAATGACCTGCCAAACGACATAGTTGACATTCTTTCAATTCTTCCGCGTTACCCCGCGCCATTCAGCATTGGAATGACCTGCCAAACGACATAGTTGACATTCTTTCAATTCTTCCGCGTTACCCCGCGCCATTCAGCATTGGGATGACCTGCCAAACGACATAGTTGATATTCTTTCAATTCTTCCGCGTTACCCCGTGCCATTCAGCATTGGGATGACCTGCCAAACGACATAGTTGACATTATTTCAATTCTTCCGCGTTACCCCGCGCCATTCACCATTGGGATGACCTGCCAAACGACATATTTGACATTCTTTCAATTCTTCCGCGTTACCCCGCCCCATTCAGCATTGGAATGACCTGCCAAACGACATAGTTGACATTCTTTCAATTCTTCCGCGTTACCCCGCGCCATTCAGCATTGGGATGACCTGCCAAACGACATAGTTGACATTCTTTCAATTCTTCCGCGTTACCCCGCCCCATTCAGCATTGGAATGACCTGCCAAACGACATAGTTGACATTCTTTCCATTCTTCCGCGTTACCCCGCGCCATTCAGCATAGGAATGACCTGCCAAACGACATAGTTGACATTCTTTCCATTCTTCCGCGTTACCCCGTGCCATTCATCATTGGAATGACCTGCCAAACCACATTGTTGACATTCTTTCAATTCTTCCGCGTTACCCCGTGCCATTCAGCATTGGAATGACCTGCCAAACGACATAGTTGACATTCTTTCAATTCTTCCGCGTTACCCCGTGCCATTCAGCATTGGAATGACCTGCCAAACGATATAGTTGACATTCTTTCAATTCTTCCGCGTTACCCCGTGCCATTCAGCATTGGAATGACCTGCAAAACGACATAGTTGACATTCTTTCAATTCTTCCGCGTTACCCCGTGCCATTCAGCATTGGGATGGCCTGCCAAACGACATAGTTGACATTCTTTCAATTCTTCCGCGTTACCCCGTGCCATTCAGCATTGGAATGACCTGCCAAACGACATAGTTGACATTCTTTCAATTCTTCCGCGTTACCCCGTGCCATTCAGCTTTGGAATGACCTGCCAAACGATATAGTTGACATTCTTTCAATTCTTCCGCGTTACCCCGTGCCATTCAGCATTGGAATGACCTGCAAAACGACATAGTTGACATTCTTTCAATTCTTCCGCGTTACCCCGTGCCATTCAGCATTGGGATGGCCTGCCAAACGACATAGTTGACATTCTTTCAATTCTTCCGCGTTACCCCGTGCCATTCAGCATTGGAATGACCTGCCAAGCGACATAGTTGACATTCTTTCCATTCTTCCGCGTTACCCCGTGTCATTCAGCATTGGAATGACCTGCCAAACGACGCAGTTCACATTCTTTCAATTCTTCCGCGTTACCCCGTGCCATTCAGCATTGGAATGACCTGCGAAACGATATAGTTGACATTCTTTTAATTCTTCCGCGTTACCCCGTGCCATTCAGCATTGGAATGACCTGCCAAACGACATAGTTGACATTCTTTCAATTCTTCCGCGTTACCCCGCGCCATTCAGCATTGGAATGACCTGCCAAACGACATAGTTGACATTCTTTCAATTCTTCCGCATTACCCCGCGCCATCCAGCATGGGAATGACCTGCCAAACGACATAGTTGACATTCCTTCAATTCTTCCGCGTTACCCCGCGCCATTCAGCATTGGGATGACCTGCCAAGCGACATAGTTGACATTCTTTCGATTCTTCCTCGTTACCCCGCGCCATTCAGCATTGGAATGACCTGCCAAACGACATAGTTGACATTCTTTCAATTCTTCCGCGTTACCCCGCGCCATTCAGCATTGGAATGACCTGCCAAACGACATAGTTGACATTCTTTCAATTCTTCCGCGTTACCCCGTGCCATTCAGCATTGGGATGACCTGCCAAACGACATAGTTGACATTCTTTCAATTCTTCCGCGTTACCCCGCGCCATTCAGCATTGGAATGACCTGCCAAACGACATAGTTGACATTCTTTCAATTCTTCCGCGTTACCCCGCGCCATTCAGCATTGGGATGGCCTGCCAAACGACATAGTTGACATTCTTTCAATTCTTCCGCGTTACCCCGCGCCATTCAGCATTGGAATGACCAGCCAAACGACATAGTTGACATTCTTTCAATTCTTCCGCGTTACCCCGCGCCATTCAGCATTGGAATGACCTGCCAAACGACATAGTTGACATTGTTTCAATTCTTCGGCGTTACCCCGTGCAATTCAGCATTGGGATGACCTGCCAAACGACATAGTTGACATTCTTTCAATTCTTCCGCGTTACCCCGCGCCATTCAGCTTTGGAATGACCTGCCAAACGACATAGTTGACATTCTTTCAATTTTTCCGCGTTACCCCGCGCCATTCAGCATTGGGATGACCTGCCATACGACGTAGTTGACATTCTTTCGATTCTTCCGCGTTACCCCGTGCCATTCAGCATTGGGATGACCTGCCAAAAGACTTATTTGACATTCTTTCAATTCTTCCGCGTTACCCCGCGCCATTCAGCATTGGAATGACCTGCCAAACAACATAGTTGACATTCTTTCAATTCTTCCGCGTTACCCCGTGCCATTCAGCATTGGGATGGCCTGCCAAACGACGTAGTTCACATTCTTTCAATCCTTCCGCGTTACCCCGCGCCATTCAGCATTGGAATGACCTGCCAAACGACATAGTTGACATTCTTTCAATTCTTCCGCGTTACCCCGCGCCATTCAGCATTGGGATGGCCTGCCAAACGACATAGTTGACATTCTTTCAATTCTTCCGCGTTACCCCGCGCCATTCAGCATTGGGATGACCTGCCAAACGACATAGTTGACATTTTTTCAATTCTTCCGCGTTACCCTGCGCCATTCAGCATTGGGATGACCTGCCAAACGACATAGTTGACATTCTTTCAATTCTTCCGCGTTACCCCGCGCCATCCAGCATTGGAATGACCTGCCAAACGACATAGTTGACATTATTTCAATTCATCCGCGTTACCCCGCGCCATTCAGCATTGGAATGACCTGCCAAACGACATAGTTGACATTCTATCAATTCTTCCGCGTTACCCCGTGCCATTCAGCATTGGGATGACCTGCCAAACGACATAGTTGACATTCTTTCAATTCTTCCGCGTTACCCCGCGCCATTCAGCATTGGAATGACCTGCCAAACGACATAGTTGACATTCTTTCAATTCTTCCGCATTACCCCGCGCCATCCAGCATTGGAATGACCTGCCAAACGACATAGTTGACATTCCTTCAATTCTTCCGCGTTACCCCGCTCCATTCAGCATTGGGATGACCTGCCAAACGACATAGTTAACATTCTTTCAATTCTTCCGCGTTACCCCGCGCCATTCAGCATTGGAATGACCTGCCAAACGACATAGTTGACATTATTTCAATTCTTCCGCGTTACCCCGCGCCATTCAGCATAGGAATGACCTGCCAAACGACATAGTTGACATTCTTTCAATTCTTCCGCGTTACCCCGTGCCATTCAGCATTGGGATGACCTGCCAAACGACATAGTTGACATTCTTTCAATTCTTCCGCGTTACCCCGCGCCATTCAGCATTGGAATGACCTGCCAAACGACATAGTTGACATTCTTTCAATTCTTCCGCGTTACCCCGCGCCATTAACCATTGGGATGACCTTCCATACGACATAGTTGACATTCTTTCAATTCTTCCGCGTTACCCCGCGCCATTCAGCATTGGAATGACCAGCCAAACGACATAGTTGACATTCTTTCAATTCTTCCGCGTTACCCCGCGCCATTCAGCATTGGGATGACCTGCCAAGCGACATAGTTGACATTCTTTCAATTCTCCCTCGTCACCCAGCGCCATTGAGCATTGGAATGACCTGCCAAACGACATAGTTGACATTCTTTCAATTCTTCCGCGTTACCCCGCGCCATTCAGCATTGGAATGACCTGCCAAACGACATAGTTGACATTCTTTCAATTCTTCCGCGTTACCCCGTGCCATTCAGCATTGGGATGACCTGCCAAACGACATAGTTGACATTCTTTCAATTCTTCCGCGTTACCCCGCGCCATTCAGCATTGGAATGACCTGCCAAACGACATAGTTGACATTCTTTCAATTCTTCCGCGTTACCCCGCGCCATTCAGCATTGGAATGACCTGCCAAACGACGTAGTTTACATTCTTTCAATTCTTCCGCATTACCTCGCGCCATTCAGCATTGGAATGACCTGCCAAACGACATAGTTGACATTCTTTCAATTCTTCCGCGTTACCCCGCGCCATTCAGCATTGGGATGACCTGCCAAACGACATAGTTGACATTCTTTCAATTCTTCCGCGTTACCCCGCGCCATTCAGCATTGGAATGACCTGCCAAACGACATAGTTGACATTCTTTCAATTCTTCCGCGTTACCCCGCGCCATTCAGCATTGGAATGACCTGCCAAACGACATAGTTGACATTCTTTCAATTCTTCCGCGTTACCCCGCGCCATTCAGCATTGGAATGACCTGCCAAACGACATAGTTGACATTCTTTCAATTCTTCCGCATTACCCCGCGCCATCCAGCATTGGAATGACCTGCCAAACGACATAGTTGACATTCATTCAATTCTTCCGCGTTACCCCGCGCCATTCAGCATTGGGATGACCTGCCAAGCGACATATTTGACATTCTTTCAATTCTTCCTCGTTACCCCGCGCCATTGAGCATTGGAATGACCTGCCAAACGGCATAGTTGACATTCCTTCAATTCTTCCGCGTTACCCCGCGCCATTCAGCATTGGAATGACCTGCCAAACGACATAGTTGACATTCTTTCAATTCTTCCGCGTTACCCCGCGCCATTCAGCATTGGAATGACCTGCCAAACGACATAGTTGACATTCTTTCAATTCTTCCGCGTTACCCCGCGCCATTCAGCATTGGGATGACCTGCCAAACGACATAGTTGATATTCTTTCAATTCTTCCGCGTTACCCCGTGCCATTCAGCATTGGGATGACCTGCCAAACGACATAGTTGACATTATTTCAATTCTTCCGCGTTACCCCGCGCCATTCACCATTGGGATGACCTGCCAAACGACATATTTGACATTCTTTCAATTCTTCCGCGTTACCCCGCCCCATTCAGCATTGGAATGACCTGCCAAACGACATAGTTGACATTCTTTCAATTCTTCCGCGTTACCCCGCGCCATTCAGCATTGGGATGACCTGCCAAACGACATAGTTGACATTCTTTCAATTCTTCCGCGTTACCCCGCGCCATTCAGCATTGGAATGACCTGCCAAACGACATAGTTGACATTCTTTCCATTCTTCCGCGTTACCCCGCGCCATTCAGCATAGGAATGACCTGCCAAACGACATAGTTGACATTCTTTCCATTCTTCCGCGTTACCCCGTGCCATTCAGCATTGGAATGACCTGCCAAACCACATTGTTGACATTCTTTCAATTCTTCCGCGTTACCCCGTGCCATTCAGCATTGGAATGACCTGCCAAACGACATAGTTGACATTCTTTCAATTCTTCCGCGTTACCCCGTGCCATTCAGCATTGGAATGACCTGCCAAACGATATAGTTGACATTCTTTCAATTCTTCCGCGTTACCCCGTGCCATTCAGCATTGGAATGACCTGCAAAACGACATAGTTGACATTATTTCAATTCTTCCGCGTTACCCCGTGCCATTCAGCATTGGGATGGCCTGCCAAACGACATAGTTGACATTCTTTCAATTCTTCCGCGTTACCCCGTGCCATTCAGCATTGGAATGACCTGCCAAGCGACATAGTTGACATTCTTTCCATTCTTCCGCGTTACCCCGTGCCATTCAGCATTGGAATGACCTGCCAAACGACGTAGTTCACATTCTTTCAATTCTTCCGCGTTACCCCGTGCCATTCAGCATTGGAATGACCTGCCAAACGATATAGTTGACATTCTTTCAATTCTTCCGCGTTACCCCGTGCCATTCAGCATTGGAATGACCTGCCAAACGACATAGTTGACATTCTTTCAATTCTTCCGCGTTACCCCGCGCCATTCAGCATTGGAATGACCTGCCAAACGACATAGTTGATATTCTTTCAATTCTTCCGCATTACCCCGCGCCATCCAGCATGGGAATGACCTGCCAAACGACATAGTTGACATTCCTTCAATTCTTCCGCGTTACCCCGCGCCATTCAGCATTGGGATGACCTGCCAAGCGACATAGTTGACATTCTTTCGATTCTTCCTCGTTACCCCGCGCCATTCAGCATTGGAATGACCTGCCAAACGACATAGTTGACATTCTTTCAATTCTTCCGCGTTACCCCGCGCCATTCAGCATTGGAATGACCTGCCAAACGACATAGTTGACATTCTTTCAATTCTTCCGCGTTACCCCGTGCCATTCAGCATTGGGATGACCTGCCAAACGACATAGTTGACATTCTTTCAATTCTTCCGCGTTACCCCGCGCCATTCAGCATTGGGATGGCCTGCCAAACGACATAGTTGACATTCTTTCAATTCTTCCGCGTTACCCCGCGCCATTCAGCATTGGAATGACCAGCCAAACGACATAGTTGACATTCTTTCAATTCTTCCGCGTTACCCCGCGCCATTCAGCATTGGAATGACCTGCCAAACGACATAGTTGACATTGTTTCAATTCTTCGGCGTTACCCCGTGCAATTCAGCATTGGGATGACCTGCCAAACGACATAGTTGACATTCTTTCAATTCTTCCGCGTTACCCCGCGCCATTCAGCTTTGGAATGACCTGCCAAACGACATAGTTGACATTCTTTCAATTTTTCCGCGTTACCCCGCGCCATTCAGCATTGGGATGACCTGCCATACGACGTAGTTGACACTCTTTCGATTCTTCCGCGTTACCCCGTGCCATTCAGCATTGGGATGACCTGCCAAAAGACTTATTTGACATTCTTTCAATTCTTCCGCGTTACCCCGCGCCATTCAGCATTGGAATGACCTGCCAAACAACATAGTTGACATTCTTTCAATTCTTCCGCATTACCCCGCGCCATCCAGCATTGGAATGACCTGCCAAACGACATAGTTGACATTCTTCCAATCCTTCCGCGTTACCCCGCGCCATTCAGCATTGGAATGACCTGCCAAACGACATAGTTGACATTCTTTCAATTCTTCCGCGTTACCCCGTGCCATTCAGCATTGGGATGACCTGCCAAACGACATAGTTGACATTCTTTGAATTCTTCCGCGTTACCCTGCGCCATTCAGCATTGGGATGACCTGCCAAACGACATAGTTGACATTCTTTCAATTCTTCCGCGTTACCCCGCGCCATCCAGCATTGGAATGACCTGCCAAACGACATAGTTGACATTATTTCAATTCTTCCGCGTTACCCCGCGCCATTCAGCATTGGAATGACCTGCCAAACGACATAGTTGACATTCTATCAATTCTTCCGCGTTACCCCGTGCCATTCAGCATTGGGATGACCTGCCAAACGACATAGTTGACATTCTTTCAATTCTTCCGCGTTACCCCGCGCCATTCAGCATTGGAATGACCTGCCAAACGACATAGTTGACATTCTTTCAATTCTTCCGCATTACCCCGCGCCATCCAGCATTGGAATGACCTGCCAAACGACATAGTTGACATTCCTTCAATTCTTCCGCGTTACCCCGCTCCATTCAGCATTGGGATGACCTGCCAAACGACATAGTTGACATTCTTTCAATTCTTCCGCGTTACCCCGCGCCATTCAGCATTGGAATGACCTGCCAAACGACATAGTTGACATTATTTCAATTCTTCCGCGTTACCCCGCGCCATTCAGCATAGGAATGACCTGCCAAACGACATAGTTGACATTCTTTCAATTCTTCCGCGTTACCCCGTGCCATTCAGCATTGGGATGACCTGCCAAACGACATAGTTGACATTCTTTCAATTCTTCCGCGTTACCCCGCGCCATTCAGCATTGGAATGACCTGCCAAACGACATAGTTGACATTCTTTCAATTCTTCCGCGTTACCCCGCGCCATTAACCATTGGGATGACCTTCCAAACGACATAGTTGACATTCTTTCAATTCTTCCGCGTTACCCCGCGCCATTCAGCATTGGAATGACCAGCCAAACGACATAGTTGACATTCTTTCAATTCTTCCGCGTTACCCCGCGCCATTCAGCATTGGGATGGCCTGCCAAACGACATAGTTGACATTCTTTCAATTCTTCCGCGTTACCCCGCGCCATTCAGCATTGGAATGACCAGCCAAACGACATAGTTTGCATTCTTTCAATTCTTCCGCGTTACCCCGCGCCATTCAGCATTGGAATGACCTGCCAAACGACATAGTTGACATTATTTCAATTCTTCCGCGTTACCCCGCGCCATTCAGCATTGGGATGACCTGCCAAACGACATAGTTGACATTCTTTCAATTGTTCCGCGTTACCCCGCGCCATTCAGCATTGCAATGACCAGCCAAACGACATAGTTGACATTCTTTCAATTCTTCCGCGTTACCCCGCGCCATTCAGCATTGGGATGACCTGCCAAACGACGTAGTTGACATTCTTTCAATTCTTCCGCGTTACCCCGCGCCATTCAGCATTGGAATGACCTGCCAAACGACATAGTTGACATTCTTTCAATTCTTCCGCGTTACCCCGTGCCATTCAGCATTGGGATGACCTGCCAAACGACATAGTTGACATTCTTTCAATTCTTCCGCGTTACCCCGCGCCATTCAGCATTGGGATGGCCTGCCAAACGACATAGTTGACATTCTTTCAATTCTTCCGCGTTACCCCGCGCCATTCAGCATTGGAATGACCAGCCAAACGACATAGTTGACATTCTTTCAATTCTTCCGCGTTACCCCGCGCCATTCAGCATTGGAATGACCTGCCAAACGACATAGTTGACATTGTTTCAATTCTTCGGCGTTACCCCGTGCAATTCAGCATTGGGATGACCTGCCAAACGACATAGTTGACATTCTTTCAATTCTTCCGCGTTACCCCGCGCCATTCAGCTTTGGAATGACCTGCCAAACGACATAGTTGACATTCTTTCAATTTTTCCGCGTTACCCCGTGCCATTCAGCATTGGGATGACCTGCCATACGACGTAGTTGACATTCTTTCGATTCTTCCGCGTTACCCCGTGCCATTCAGCATTGGGATGACCTGCCAAAAGACTTATTTGACATTCTTTCAATTCTTCCGCGTTACCCCGCGCCATTCAGCATTGGAATGACCTGCCAAACAACATAGTTGACATTCTTTCAATTCTTCCGCGTTACCCCGTGCCATTCAGCATTGGGATGGCCTGCCAAACGACGTAGTTCACATTCTTCCAATCCTTCCGCGTTACCCCGCGCCATTCAGCATTGGAATGACCTGCCAAACGACATAGTTGACATTCTTTCAATTCTTCCGCGTTACCCCGTGCCATTCAGCATTGGGATGACCTGCCAATCGACATAGTTGACATTCTTTGAATTCTTCCGCGTTACCCTGCGCCATTCAGCATTGGGATGACCTGCCAAACGACATAGTTGACATTCTTTCAATTCTTCCGCGTTACCCCGCGCCATCCAGCATTGGAATGACCTGCCAAACGACATACTTGACATTATTTCAATTCTTCCGCGTTACCCCGCGCCATTCAGCATTGGAATGACCTGCCAAACGACATAGTTGACATTCTATCAATTCTTCCGCGTTACCCCGTGCCATTCAGCATTGGGATGACCTGCCAAACGACATAGTTGACATTCTTTCAATTCTTCCGCGTTACCCCGCGCCATTCAGCATTGGAATGACCTGCCAAACGACATAGTTGACATTCTTTCAATTCTTCCGCATTACCCCCGCGCCATCCAGCATTGGAATGACCTGCCAAACGACATAGTTGACATTCCTTCAATTCTTCCGCGTTACCCCGCTCCATTCAGCATTGGGATGACCTGCCAAACGACATAGTTGACATTCTTTCAATTCTTCCGCGTTACCCCGCGCCATTCAGCATTGGAATGACCTGCCAAACGACATAGTTGACATTATTTCAATTCTTCCGCGTTACCCCGCGCCATTCAGCATAGGAATGACCTGCCAAACGACATAGTTGACATTCTTTCAATTCCTCCGCGTTACCCCGTGCCATTCAGCATTGGGATGACCTGCCAAACGACATAGTTGACATTCTTTCAATTCTTCCGCGTTACCCCGCGCCATTCAGCATTGGAATGACCTGCCAAACGACATAGTTGACATTCTTTCAATTCTTCCGCGTTACCCCGCGCCATTAACCATTGGGATGACCTTCCAAACGACATAGTTGACATTCTTTCAATTCTTCCGCGTTACCCCGCGCCATTCAGCATTGGAATGACCAGCCAAACGACATAGTTGACATTCTTTCAATTCTTCCGCGTTACCCCGCGCCATTCAGCATTGGGATGGCCTGCCAAACGACATAGTTGACATTCTTTCAATTCTTCCGCGTTACCCCGCGCCATTCAGCATTGGAATGACCAGCCAAACGACATAGTTTGCATTCTTTCAATTCTTCCGCGTTACCCCGCGCCATTCAGCATTGGAATGACCTGCCAAACGACATAGTTGACATTATTTCAATTCTTCCGCGTTACCCCGCGCCATTCAGCATTGGGATGACCTGCCAAACGACATAGTTGACATTCTTTCAATTGTTCCGCGTTACCCCGCGCCATTCAGCATTGCAATGACCAGCCAAACGACATAGTTGACATTCTTTCAATTCTTCCGCGTTACCCCGCGCCATTCAGCATTGGGATGACCTGCCAAACGACGTAGTTGACATTCTTTCGATTCTTCCGCGTTACCCCGTTCCATTCAGCATTGGGATGACCTGCCAAACGACTTAGTTGACATTCTTTCAATTCTTCCGCGTTACCCCGCGCCATTCACCATTGGAATGACCTGCCAAACGACATAGTTGACATTCTTTCAATTCTTCCGCGTTACCCCGCGCCATTCAGCATTGGGATGACCTGCCAAACGACATAGTTGACATTCTTTCAATTCTTCCGCGTTACCCGGGCCATTCAGCATTGGGATGGCCTGCCAAACGACATAGTTGACATTATTTCAATTCTTCCGCGTTACCCCGCGCCATTCAGCATTGGAATGACCTGCCAAACGACATAGTTGACATTCTTTCAATTCTTCCGCGTTACCCTGCGCCATTCAGCATTGGGATGACCTGCCAAACGACATAGTTGACATTCTTTCAATTCTTCCGCGTTACCCCGCGCCATTCAGCATTGGAATGACCTGCCAAACGACATAGTTGACATTCTTTCAATTCTTCCGCGTTACCCCGCGCCATTCAGCATTGGGATGGCCTGCCAAACGACATAGTTGACATTCTTTCAATTCTTCCGCGTTACCCCGCGCCATTCAGCATTGGAATGACCAGCCAAACGACATAGTTGACATTCTCTCAATTCTTCCGCGTTACCCCGCGCCATTCAGCATTGGAATGACCTGCCAAACGACATAGTTGACATTCTTTCAATTCTTCCGCGTTACCCCGCGCCATTCAGCATTGGGATGACCTGCCAAACGACATAGTTGACATTCTTTAAATTCTTCCGCGTTACCCCGCACCATTCAGCATTGGAATGACCTGCCAAACGACATAGTTGACATTCTTTCAATTCTTCCGCGTTACCCCGTGCCATTCAGCATTGGGATGACCTGCCAAACGACGTAGTTGACATTCTTTCGATTCTTCCGCGTTACCCCGTGCCATTCAGCATTGGGATGACCTGCCAAACGAGTTAGTTGACATTCCTTCAATCCTTCCGCGTTACCCCGCGCCATTCAGCATTGGAATGACCTGCCAAACAACATAGTTGACATTCTTTCAATTCTTCCGCGTTACCCCGCGCCATTCAGCATTGGGATGGCCTGCCAAACGACGTAGTTCTCATTCTTTCAATCCTTCCGCGTTACCCCGCGCCATTCAGCATTGGAATGACCTGCCAAACGACATAGTTGACATTCTTTCAATTCTTCCGCGTTACCCCGCTCCATTCAGCATTCGGATGACCTGCCAAACGACATAGTTGGCATTCTTTCAATTCTTCCGCGTTACCCCGCGCCATTCAGCATTGGAATGACCTGCCAAACGACATAGTTGACATTATTTCAATTCTTCCGCGTTACCCCGCGCCATTCAGCATTGGAATGACCTGCCAAACGACATAGTTGACATTCTTTCAATTCTTCCGCGTTACCCCGTGCCATTCAGCATTGGGATGACCTGCCAAACGACATAGTTGACATTCTTTCAATTCTTCCGCGTTACCCCGCGCCATTCAGCATTGGAATGACCTGCCTAACGACATAGTTGACATTCTTTCAATTCTTCCACGTTACCCCGCGCCATTCAGCATTGGGATGACCTGCCAAACGACATAGTTGACATTCTTTCAATTCTTCCGCGTTACCCCGCGCCATTCAGCATTGGAATGACCTGCCAAACGACGTAGTTTACATTCTTTCAATTCTTCCGCATTACCCCGCGCCATTCAGCATTGGAATGACCTGCCAAACGACATAGTTGACATTCTTTCAATTCTTCCGCGTTACCCCGCGCCATTCAGCATTGGGATGACCTGCCAAACGACATAGTTGACATTCTTTCAATTCTTCCGCGTTACCCCGCGCCATTCAGCATTGGAATGACCTGCCAAACGACATAGTTGACATTCTTTCAATTCTTCCGTGTTACCCCGCGCCATTCAGCATTGGAATGACCTGCCAAACGACATAGTTGACATTCTTTCAATTCTTCCGCGTTACCCCGCGCCATTCAGCATTGGAATGACCTGCCAAACGACATAGTTGACATTCTTTCAATTCTTCCGCATTACCCCGCGCCACCCACCATTGGAATGACCTGCCAAACGACATAGTTGACATTCCTTCAATTCTTCCGCGTTACCCCGCGCCATTCAGCATTGGAATGACCTGCCAAACGACATAGTTGACATTCTTTCAATTCTTCCGCATTACCCCGCGCCATCCAGCATTGGAATGACCTGCCAAACGACATAGTTGACATTCCTTCAATTCTTCCGCGTTACCTCGCGCCATTCAGCATTGGGATGACCTGCCAAACGACATAGTTGACATTCTTTCAATTCTTCCGCGTTACCCCGCGACATTCAGCATTGGAATGACCTGCCAAACGACATAGTTGACATTCTTTCATTTCTTCCGCGTTACCCCGCGCCATTCAGCATTGGAATGACCTGCCAAACGACATTGTTGACATTCTTTCCATTCTTCCGCGTTACCCCGTGCCATTCAGCATTGGGATGACCTGCCAAACGACATAGTTGACATTCTTTCAATTCATCCGCGTTACCCCGCGCCATTCAGCATTGGAAAGACCTGCCAAACGACATAGTTGACATTCTTTCAATTCTTCCGCGTTACCCCGCGCCATTAAGCATTGGGATGACCTTCCAAACGACATAGTTGACATTCTTTCAATTCTTCCGCGTTACCCCGCGCCATTCAGCATGGGGATGACCTGCCAAACGACATAGTTGACATTCTTTCAATTCTTCCGCGTTACCCCGTGCCATTCAGCATTGGGATGGCCTGCCAAACGACATAGTTGACATTCTTTCAATTCTTCCGCGTTACCCCGCGCCATTCAGCATTGGAATGACCTGCCAAACAACATAGTTGACATTCTTTCAAATTCCTCCGCGTTACCCCGCGCCATTCAGCATTGGGATGACCTGCCAAACGACATAGTTGACATTCTTTCAATTCTTCCGCGTTACCCCGCGCCATTCAGCATTGGAATGACCTGCCAAACGACAATGTTGACATTCTTTCAATTCTTCCGCGTTACCCCGCGCCATTCAGCATTGGGATGGCCTGCCAAACGACATAGTTGACATTCTTTCAATTCTTCCGCGTTACCCCGCGCCATTCAGCATTGGAATGACCAGCCAAACGACATAGTTGACATTCTTTCAATTCTTCCGCGTTACCCCGCGCCATTCAGCATTGGAATGACCTGCCAAACGACATAGTTGACATTCTTTCAATTCTTCCGCGTACCCCGCGCCATTCAGCATTGGGATGACCTGCCAAACGACATAGTTGACATTCTTTCAATTCTTCCGCGTTACCCCGCGCCATTCAGCATTGGAATGACCTGCCAAACGACATAGTTGACATTCTTTCAATTCTTCCGCGTTACCCCGCGCAATTCAGCATTGGGATGACCTGCCAAACGACGTAGTTGACATTCTTTCGATTCTTCCGCGTTACCCCGTGCCATTCAGCATTGGGATGACCTGCCAAACGACTTAGTTGACATTCCTTCAATCCTTCCGCGTTACCCCGCGCCATTCAGCATTGGAATGACCTGCCAAACAACATAGTTGACATTCTTTCAATTCTTCCGCGTTACAAAGCGCCATTCAGCATTGGGATGGCCTGCCAAACGACGTAGTTCACATTCTTTCAATCCTTCCGCGTTACCCCGCGCCATTCAGCATTGGAATGACCTGCCAAACGACATAGTTGACATTCTTTCAATTCTTCCGCGTTACCCCGCGCCATTCAGCATTGGGATGACCTGCCAAACGACATAGTTGACATTCTTTCAATTCTTCCGCGTTACCCCGCGCCATTCAGCATTGGAATGACCTGCCAAACGACATAGTTGACATTATTTCAATTCTTCCGCGTTACCCCGCGCCATTCAGCATTGGAATGACCTGCCAAACGACATAGTTGACATTCTTTCAATTGTTCCGCGTTACCCCGTGCCATTCAGCATTGGGATGACCTGCCAAACGACATAGTTGACATTCTTTCAATTCTTCCGCGTTACCCCGCGCCATTCAGCATTGGAATGACCTGCCAAACGGCATAGTTGACATTCTTTCAATTCTTCCGCGTTACCCCGCAACATTCAGCATTGGGATGCCCTGCCAAACGACATAGTTGACATTCTTTCAATTCTTCCGCGTTACCCCGCGCCATTCAGCATTGGAATGACCAGCCAAACGACATAGTTGACATTCTTTTAATTCTTCCGCGTTACCCCGCGCCATTCAGCATCGGAATGACCTGCCAAACGACAAAGTTGACATTCTTTCAATTCTTCCGCGTTACCCCGTGCCATTCAGCATTGGGATGACCTGCCAAACGACATAGTTGACCTTCTTTCAATTCTTCCGCGTTACCCCGCGCCTTTCAGCATTGGGATGACCTGCCAAACGACATAGTTGACATTCTTTCAATTCTTCCGCGTTACCCCGTGCCATTCAGCATTGGGATGACCTGCCAAACGACATAGTTGACATTCTTTCAATTCTTCCGCGTTACCCCGCGCCATTCAGCATTGGGATGACCTGCCAAACGACATAGTTGACATTCTTTCAATTCTTCCGCGTTACCCCGCGCCATTCAGCATTGGAATGACCTGCCAAACGACATAGTTGACATTCTTTCAATTCTTCCGCATTACCCCGCGCCATTCAGCATTGGAATGACCTGCCAAACGACATAGTTGACATTCTTTCAATTCTTCCGCGTTACCCCGCGCCATTCAGCATTGGGATGACCTGCCAAACGACATAGTTGACATTCTTTCAATTCTTCCGCGTTACCCCGCGCCATTCAGCATTGGAATGACCTGCCAAACGACATAGTTGACATTATTTCAATTCTTCCGCGTTACCCCGCGCCATTCAGCATTGGAATGACCTGCCAAACGACATAGTTGACATTCTTTCAATTCTTCCGCGTTACCCCGTGCCATTCAGCATTGGGATGACCTGCCAAACGACATAGTTGACATTCTTTCAATTCTTCCGCGTTACCCCGCGCCATTCAGCATTGGAATGACCTGCCAAACGACATAGTTGACATTCTTTCAATTCTTCCACGTTACCCCGCGCCATTCAGCATTGGGATGACCTGCCAAACGACATAGTTGACATTCTTTCAATTCTTCCGCGTTACCCCGCGCCATTCAGCATTGGAATGACCTGCCAAACGACGTAGTTTACATTCTTTCAATTCTTCCGCATTACCCCGCGCCATTCAGCATTGGAATGACCTGCCAAACGACATAGTTGACATTCTTTCCATTCTTCCGCGTTACCCCGCGCCATTCAGCATTGGGATGACCTGCCAAACGACATAGTTGACATTCTTTCAATTCTTCCGCGTTACCCCGCGCCATTCAGCATTGGAATGACCTGCCAAACGACATAGTTGACATTCTTTCAATTCTTCCGCGTTACCCCGCGCCATTCAGCATTGGAATGACCTGCCAAACGACATAGTTGACATTCTTTCAATTCTTCCGCGTTACCCCGTGCCATTCAGCTTTGGGATGACCTGCCAAACGACATAGTTGACATTCTTTCAATTCTTCCGCGTTACCCCGCGCCATTCAGCATTGGAATGACCTGCCAAACGGCATAGTTGACATTCTTTCAATTCTTCCGCGTTACCCCGCAACATTCAGCATTGGGATGGCCTGCCAAACGACATAGTTGACATTCTTTCAATTCTTCCGCGTTACCCCGCGCCATTCAGCATTGGAATGACCAGCCAAACGACATAGTTGACATTCTTTTAATTCTTCCGCGTTACCCCGCGCCATTCAGCATGGGAATGACCTGCCAAACGACAAAGTTGACATTCTTTCAATTCTTCCGCGTTACCCCGTGCCATTCAGCATTGGGATGACCTGCCAAACGACATAGTTGACCTTCTTTCAATTCTTCTGCGTTACCCCGCGCCATTCAGCATTGGAATGACCTGCCAAACGACATAGTTGACATTCTTTCAATTCTTCCGCTTTACCCCGTGCCATTCAGCATTGGGATGACCTGCCAAACGACATAGTTGACATTCTTTCAATTCTTCCGCGTTACCCCGCGCCATTCAGCATTGGAATGACCTGCCAAACGGCATAGTTGACATTCTTTCAATTCTTCCGCGTTACCCCGCACCATTCAGCATTGGGATGGTCTGCCAAACGACATAGTTGACATTCTTTCAATTCTTCCGCGTTACCCCGCGCCATTCAGCGTTGGAATGACCAGCCAAACGACATAGTTGACATTCTTTCAATTCTTCCGCGTTACCCCGCGCCATTCAGCATTGGTATGACCTGCCAAACGACATAGTTGACATTCTTTCAATTCTTCCGCGTTACCCCGTGCCATTCAGCATTGGGATGACCTGCCAAACGACATAGTTGACCTTCTTTCAATTCTTCCGCGTTACCCCGTGCCATTCAGCATTGGAATGACCTGCCAAACGACATAGTTGACATTCTTTCAATTCTTCCGCGTTACTCCGCGCCATTCAGCATTGGGATGACCTGCCAAACGGCATAGTTGACATTCTTTCAATTCTTCCGCGTTACCCCGTGCCATTCAGCATTGGTATGACCTGCCAAACGACATAGTTGACATTCTTTCAATTCTTCCGCGTTACCCCGCGCCATTCAGCATTGGAATGACCTGCCAAACGACATAGTTGACATTCTTTCAATTCTTCCGCGTTACCCCGCGCCATTCAGCATTGGGATGACCTGCCAAACGACATAGTTGACATTCTTTCAATTCTTCCGCGTTACCCCGCGCCATTCAGCATTGGAATGACCTGCCAAACGATATAGTTGACATTCTTTCCATTCTTCCGCGTTACCCCGTGCCATTCAGCATAGGAATGACCTGCCAAACGACATAGTTGACATTCTTTCAATTCTTCCACGTTACCCCGCGCCATTCAGAATTGGGATGACCTGCCAAGGACATAGTTGACATTCTTTCAATTCTTCCGCGTTACCCCGCGCCATTCGGCATTGGAATGACCTGCCAAACGACGTAGTTGACATTCTTTCAATTCTTACGCATTACCCCGCGCCATTCAGCATTGGAATGACCTGCCAAACGACATAGTTGACATTCTTTCAATTCTTCCGCGTTACCCCGCGCCATTCAGCATTGGGATGACCTGCCAAACGACATAGTTGACATTATTTCAATTCTTCCGCGTTACCCCGCGCCATTCAGCATTGGAATGACCTGCCAAACGACATACTTGACATTCTTTCAATTCTTCCGCGTTACCCCGCGCCATTCAGCATTGGAATGACCTGCCAAACGACATAGTTGACATTCTTTCAATTCTTCCGCGTTACCCCGTGCCATTCAGCATTGGGATGACCTGCCAAACGACATAGTTGACATTCTTTCAATTCTTCCGCGTTACCCCGCGCCATTCAGCATTGGAATGACCTGCCAAACGGCATAGTTGACATTCTTTCAATTCTTCCGCGTTACCCCGCAACATTCAGCATTGGGATGGCCTGCCAAACGACATAGTTGACATTCTTTCAATTCTTCCGCGTTACCCCGCGCCATTCAGCATTGGAATGACCAGCCAAACGACATAGTTGACATTCTTTCAATTCTTCCGCGTTACCCCGCGCCATTCAGCATTGGAGTGACCTGCCAAACGACAAAGTTGACATTCTTTCAATTCTTCCGCGTTACCCCGTGCCATTCAGCATTGGGATGACCTGCCAAACGACATAGTTGACCTTCTTTCAATTCTTCCGCGTTACCCCGCGCCATTCAGCATTGGAATGACCTGCCAAACGACATAGTTGACATTCTTTCAATTCTTCCGCGTTACCCCGCGCCATTCAGCATTGGGATGACCTGCCAAACGACATAGTTGACATTCTTTCAATTCTTCCGCGTTACCCCGTGCCATTCAGCATTGGGATGACCTGCCAAACGACATAGTTGACATTCTTTCAATTCTTCCGCGTTACCCCGCGCCATTCAGCATTGGGATGACCTGCTAAACGACATAGTTGACATTCTTTCAATTCTTCCGCGTTACCCCGCGCCATTCAGCATTGGAATGACCTGCCAAACGACATAGTTGACATTCTTTCAATTCTTCCACGTTACCCCGCGCCATTCAGCATTGGGATGACCTGCCAAACGACATAGTTGACATTCTTTCAATTCTTCCGCGTTACCCCGCGCCATTCAGCATTGGGATGACCTGCCAAACGACATAGTTGACCTTCTTTCAATTCTTCCGCGTTACCCCGCGCCATTCAGCGTTCGAATGACCTGCCAAACGACATAGTTGACATTCTTTCAATTCTTCCGCGTTACCCCGCGCCATTCAGCATTGGAATGACCAGCCAAACGACATAGTTGACCTTCTTTCAATTCTTCCGCGTTACCCCGCGCCATTCAGCATTGGAATGACCTGCCAAACGACATAGTTGACATTCTTTCAATTCTTCCGCGTTACCCCGCGCCATTCAGCAGTGGAATGACCTGCCAAACGACATAGTTGACATTCTTTCAATTCTTCCACGTTACCCCGCGCCATTCAGCATTGGGATGACCTGCCAAACGACATAGTTGACATTCTTTCAATTCTTCCGCGTTACCCCGCGCCATTCAGCATTGGAATGACCTGCCAAACGACGTAGTTTACATTCTTTCAATTCTTCCGCATTACCCCGCGCCATTCAGCATTGGAATGACCTGCCAAACGACATAGTTGACATTCTTTCCATTCTTCCGCGTTACCCCGCGCCATTCAGCATTGGGATGACCTGCCAAACGACATAGTTGACATTCTTTCAATTCTTCCGCGTTACCCCGCGCCATTCAGCATTGGAATGACCTGCCAAACGACATAGTTGACATTCTTTCAATTCTTCCGCGTTACCCCGCGCCATTCAGCATTGGAATGACCTGCCAAACGACATAGTTGACATTCTTTCAATTCTTCCGCGTTACCCCGTGCCATTCAGCATTGGGATGACCTGCCAAACGACATAGTTGACATTCTTTCAATTCTTCCGCGTTACCCCGCGCCATTCAGCATTGGAATGACCTGCCAAACGGCATAGTTGACATTCTTTCAATTCTTCCGCGTTACCCCGCAACATTCAGCATTGGGATGGCCTGCCAAACGACATAGTTGACATTCTTTCAATTCTTCCGCGTTACCCCGCGCCATTCAGCATTGGAATGACCAGCCAAACGACATAGTTGACATTCTTTTAATTCTTCCGCGTTACCCCGTGCCATTCAGCATTGGGATGACCTGCCAAACGACATAGTTGACCTTCTTTCAATTCTTCCGCGTTACCCCGTGCCATTCAGCATTGGAATGACCTGCCAAACGACATAGTTGACATTCTTTCAATTCTTCCGCGTTACCCCGCGCCATTCAGCATTGGAATGACCTGCCAAACGGCATAGTTGACATTCTTTCAATTCTTCCGCGTTACCCCGCACCATTCAGCATTGGGATGGTCTGCCAAACGACATAGTTCACATTCTTTCAATTCTTCCGCGTTACCCCGCGCCATTCAGCGTTGGAATGACCAGCCAAACGACATAGTTGACATTCTTTCAATTCTTCCGCGTTACCCCGCGCCATTCAGCATTGGTATGACCTGCCAAACGACATAGTTGACATTCTTTCAATTCTTCCGCGTTACCCCGTGCCATTCAGCATTGGGATGACCTGCCAAACGACATAGTTGACCTTCTTTCAATTCTTCCGCGTTACCCCGTGCCATTCAGCATTGGAATGACCTGCCAAACGACATAGTTGACATTCTTTCAATTCTTCCGCGTTACCCCGCGCCATTCAGCATTGGGATGACCTGCCAAACGGCATAGTTGACATTCTTTCAATTCTTCCGCGTTACCCCGTGCCATTCAGCATTGGGATGACCTGCCAAACGACATAGTTGACATTCTTTCAATTCTTCCGCGTTACCCCGCGCCATTCAGCATTGGAATGACCTGCCAAACGACATAGTTGACATTCTTTCAATTCTTCCGCGTTACCCCGCGCCATTCAGCATTGGGATGACCTGCCAAACGACATAGTTGACATTCTTTCAATTCTTCCGCGTTACCCCGCGCCATTCAGCATTGGAATGACCTGCCAAACGATATAGTTGACATTCTTTCCATTCTTCCGCGTTACCCCGTGCCATTCAGCATAGGAATGACCTGCCAAACGACATAGTTGACATTCTTTCAATTCTTCCACGTTACCCCGCGCCATTCAGCATTGGGATGACCTGCCAAACGACATAGTTGACATTCTTTCAATTCTTCCGCGTTACCCCGCGCCATTCGGCATTGGAATGACCTGCCAAACGACGTAGTTGACATTCTTTCAATTCTTACGCATTACCCCGCGCCATTCAGCATTGGAATGACCTGCCAAACGACATAGTTGACATTCTTTCAATTCTTCCGCGTTACCCCGCGCCATTCAGCATTGGGATGACCTGCCAAACGACATAGTTGACATTATTTCAATTCTTCCGCGTTACCCCGCGCCATTCAGCATTGGAATGACCTGCCAAACGACATAGTTGACATTCTTTCAATTCTTCCGCGTTACCCCGCGCCATTCAGCATTGGAATGACCTGCCAAACGACATAGTTGACATTCTTTCAATTCTTCCACGTTACCCCGCGCCATTCAGCATTGGGATGACCTGCCAAACGACATAGTTGACATTCTTTCAATTCTTCCGCGTTACCCCGCGCCATTCAGCATTGGAATGACCTGCCAAACGACGTAGTTTACATTCTTTCAATTCTTCCGCATTACCCCGCGCCATTCAGCATTGGAATGACCTGCCAAACGACATAGTTGACATTCTTGCCATTCTTCCGCGTTACCCCGCGCCATTCAGCATTGGGATGACCTGCCAAACGACATAGTTGACATTCTTTCAATTCTTCCGCGTTACCCCGCGCCATTCAGCATTGGAATGACCTGCCAAACGACATAGTTGACATTCTTTCAATTCTTCCGCGTTACCCCGTGCCATTCAGCATTGGGATGACCTGCCAAACGACATAGTTGACATTCTTTCAATTCTTCCGCGTTACCCCGCGCCATTCAGCATTGGAATGACCTGCCAAACGGCATAGTTGACATTCTTTCAATTCTTCCGCGTTACCCCGCAACATTCAGCATTGGGATGGCCTGCCAAACGACATAGTTGACATTCTTTCAATTCTTCCGCGTTACCCCGCGCCATTCAGCATTGGAATGACCAGCCAAACGACATAGTTGACATTCTTTCAATTCTTCCGCGTTACCCCGCGCCATTCAGCATTGGAGTGACCTGCCAAACGACAAAGTTGACATTCTTTCAATTCTTCCGCGTTACCCCGTGCCATTCAGCATTGGGATGACCTGCCAAACGACATAGTTGACCTTCTTTCAATTCTTCCGCGTTACCCCGCGCCATTCAGCATTGGAATGACCTGCCAAACGACATAGTTGACATTCTTTCAATTCTTCCGCGTTACCCCGCGCCATTCAGCATTGGGATGACCTGCCAAACGACATAGTTGACATTCTTTCAATTCTTCCGCGTTACCCCGTGCCATTCAGCATTGGGATGACCTGCCAAACGACATAGTTGACATTCTTTCAATTCTTCCGCGTTACCCCGCGCCATTCAGCATTGGGATGACCTGCCAAACGACATAGTTGACATTCTTTCAATTCTTCCGCGTTACCCCGCGCCATTCAGCATTGGAATGACCTGCCAAACGACATAGTTGACATTCTTTCAATTCTTTCACGTTACCCCGCGCCATTCAGCATTGGGATGACCTGCCAAACGACATAGTTGACATTCTTTCAATTCTTCCGCGTTACCCCGCGCCATTCAGCATTGGGATGACCTGCCAAACGACATAGTTGACCTTCTTTCAATTCTTCCGCGTTACCCCGCGCCATTCAGCGTTGGAATGACCTGCCAAACGACATAGTTGACATTCTTTCAATTCTTCCGCGTTACCCCGCGCCATTCAGCATTGGGATGACCTGCCAAACGACATAGTTGACATTATTTCAATTCTTCCGCGTTACCCCGCGCCATTCACCATTGGAATGACCTGCCAAACGACATAGTTGACATTCTTTCAATTCTTCCGCGTTACCCCGTGCCATTCAGCATTGGGATGACCTGCCAAACGACATAGTTGACATTCTTTCAATTCTTCCGCGTTACCCCGCGCCATTCAGCATTGGCATGACCTGCCAAACGACATAGTTGACATTCTTTCAATTCTTCCACGTTACCCCGCGCCATTCAGCATTGGGATGACCTGCCAAACGACATAGTTGACATTCTTTCAATTCTTCCGCGTTACCCCGCGCCATTCAGCATTGGAATGACCTGCCAAACGACGTAGTTTACATTCTTTCAATTCTTCCGCATTACCCCGCGCCATTCAGCATTGGAATGACCTGCCAAACGACATAGTTGACATTCTTTCCATTCTTCCGCGTTACCCCGCGCCATTCAGCATTGGGATGACCTGCCAAACGACATAGTTGACATTCTTTCAATTCTTCCGCGTTACCCCGCGCCATTCAGCATTGGAATGACCTGCCAAACGACATAGTTGACATTCTTTCAATTCTTCCGCGTTACCCCGCGCCATTCAGCATTGGAATGACCTGCCAAACGACATAGTTGACATTCTTTCAATTCTTCCGCGTTACCCCGTGCCATTCAGCATTGGGATGACCTGCCAAACGACATAGTTGACATTCTTTCAATTCTTCCGCGTTACCCCGCGCCATTCAGCATTGGAATGACCTGCCAAACGGCATAGTTGACATTCTTTCAATTCTTCCGCGTTACCCCGCAACATTCAGCATTGGGATGGCCTGCCAAACGACATAGTTGACATACTTTCAATTCTTCCGCGTTACCCCGCGCCATTCAGCATTGGAATGACCAGCCAAACGACATAGTTGACATTCTTTTAATTCTTCCGCGTTACCCCGTGCCATTCAGCATTGGGATGACCTGCCAAACGACATAGTTGACCTTCTTTCAATTCTTCCGCGTTACCCCGTGCCATTCAGCATTGGAATGACCTGCCAAACGACATAGTTGACATTCTTTCAATTCTTCCGCGTTACCCCGCGCCATTCAGCATTGGAATGACCTGCCAAACGGCATAGTTGACATTCTTTCAATTCTTCCGCGTTACCCCGCACGATTCAGCATTGGGATGGTCTGCCAAACGACATAGTTGACATTCTTTCAATTCTTCCGCGTTACCCCGCGCCATTCAGCGTTGGAATGACCAGCCAAACGACATAGTTGACATTCTTTCAATTCTTCCGCGTTACCCCGCGCCATTCAGCATTGGTATGACCTGCCAAACGACATAGTTGACATTCTTTCAATTCTTCCGCGTTACCCCGTGCCATTCAGCATTGGGATGACCTGCCAAACGACATAGTTGACCTTCTTTCAATTCTTCCGCGTTACCCCGTGCCATTCAGCATTGGAATGACCTGCCAAACGACATAGTTGACATTCTTACAATTCTTCCGCGTTACCCCGCGCCATTCAGCATTGGGATGACCTGCCAAACGGCATAGTTGACATTCTTTCAATTCTTCCGCGTTACCCCGTGCCATTCAGCATTGGGATGACCTGCCAAACGACATAGTTGACATTCTTTCAATTCTTCCGCGTTACCCCGCGCCATTCAGCATTGGAATGACCTGCCAAACGACATAGTTGACATTCTTTCAATTCTTCCGCGTTACCCCGCGCCATTCAGCATTGGGATGACCTGCCAAATGACATAGTTGACATTCTTTCAATTCTTCCGCGTTACCCCGCGCCATTCAGCATTGGAATGACCTGCCAAACGATATAGTTGACATTCTTTCCATTCTTCCGCGTTACCCCGTGCCATTCAGCATAGGAATGACCTGCCAAACGACATAGTTGACATTCTTTCAATTCTTCCACGTTACCCCGCGCCATTCAGCATTGGGATGACCTGCCAAACGACATAGTTGACATTCTTTCAATTCTTCCGCGTTACCCCGCGCCATTCGGCATTGGAATGACCTGCCAAACGACGTAGTTGACATTCTTTCAATTCTTACGCATTACCCCGCGCCATTCAGCATTGGAATGACCTGCCAAACGACATAGTTGACATTCTTTCAATTCTTCCGCGTTACCCCGCGCCATTCAGCATTGGGATGACCTGCCAAACGACATAGTTGACATTATTTCAATTCTTCCGCGTTACCCCGCGCCATTCAGCATTGGAATGACCTGCCAAACGACATAGTTGACATTCTTTCAATTCTTCCGCGTTACCCCGCGCCATTCAGCATTGGAATGACCTGCCAAACGACATAGTTGACATTCTTTCAATTCTTCCACGTCACCCCGCGCCATTCAGCATTGGGATGCCCTGCCAAACGACATAGTTGACATTCTTTCAATTCTTCCGCGTTACCCCGCGCCATTCAGCATTGGAATGACCTGCCAAACGACGTAGTTTACATTCTTTCAATTCTTCCGCATTACCCCGCGCCATTCAGCATTGGAATGACCTGCCAAACGACATAGTTGACATTCTTTCCATTCTTCCGCGTTACCCCGCGCCATTCAGCATTGGGATGACCTGCCAAACGACATAGTTGACATTCTTTCAATTCTTCCGCGTTACCCCGCGCCATTCAGCATTGGAATGACCTGCCAAACGACATAGTTGACATTCTTTCAATTCTTCCGCGTTACCCCGCGCCATTCAGCATTGGAATGACCTGCCAAACGACATAGTTGACATTCTTTCAATTCTTCCGCGTTACCCCGTGCCATTCAGCATTGGGATGACCTGCCAAACGACATAGTTGACATTCTTTCAATTCTTCCGCGTTACCCCGCGCCATTCAGCATTGGAATGACCTGCCAAACGGCATAGTTGACATTCTTTCAATTCTTCCGCGTTACCCCGCAACATTCAGCATTGGGATGGCCTGCCAAACGACATATTGACATTCTTTCAATTCTTCCGCGTTACCCCGCGCCATTCAGCATTGGAATGACCAGCCAAACGACATAGTTGACATTCTTTTAATTCTTCCGCGTTACCCCGCGCCATTCAGCATTGGAATGACCTGCCAAACGACAAAGTTGACATTCTTTCAATTCTTCCGCGTTACCCCGTGCCATTCAGCATTGGGATGACCTGCCAAACGACATAGTTGACCTTCTTTCAATTCTTCCGCGTTACCCCGCGCCATTCAGCATTGGAATGACCTGCCAAACGACATAGTTCACATTCTTTCAATTCTTCCGCTTTACCCCGTGCCATTCAACATTGGGATGACCTGCCAAACGACATAGTTGACATTCTTTCAATTCTTCCGCGTTACCCCGCGCCATTCAGCATTGGAATGACCTGCCAAACGGCATAGTTGACATTCTTTCAATTCTTCCACGTTACCCCGCACCATTCAGCATTGGGATGGTCTGCCAAACGACATAGTTGACATTCTTTCAATTCTTCCGCGTTACCCCGCGCCATTCAGCGTTGGAATGACCAGCCAAACGACATAGTTGACATTCCTTCAATTCTTCCGCATTACCCCGCGCCATTCAGCATTGGTATGACCTGCCAAACGACATAGTTGACATTCTTTCAATTCTTCCGCGTTACCCCGTGCCATTCAGCATTGGGATGACCTGCCAAACGACATAGTTGACCTTCTTTCAATTCTTCCGCGTTACCCCGTGCCATTCAGCATTGGAATGAGCTGCCAAACGACATAGTTGACATTCTTTCAATTCTTCCGCGTTACCCCGCGCCATTCAGCATTGGGATGACCTGCCAAACGGCATAGTTGACATTCTTTCAATTCTTCCGCGTTACCCCGTGCCATTCAGCATTGGGATGACCTGCCAAACGACATAGTTGACATTCTTTCAATTCTTCCGCGTTACCCCGCGCCATTCAGCATTGGAATGACCTGCCAAACGACATAGTTGACATTCTTTCAATTCTTCCGCGTTACCCCGCGCCATTCAGCATTGGGATGACCTGCCAAACGACATAGTTGACATTCTTTCAATTCTTCCGCGTTACCCCGCGCCATTAAGCATTGGAATGACCTGCCAAACGATATAGTTGACATTCTTTCCATTCTTCCGCGTTACCCCGTGCCATTCAGCATAGGAATGACCTGCCAAACGACATAGTTGACATTCTTTCAATTCTTCCACGTTACCCCGCGCCATTCAGCATTGGGATGACCTGCCAAACGACATAGTTGACATTCTTTCAATTCTTCCGCGTTACCCCGCGCCATTCAGCATTGGAATGACCAGCCAAACGACATAGTTGACATTCTTTTAATTCTTCCGCGTTACCCCGTGCCATTCAGCATTGGGATGACCTGCCAAACGACATAGTTGACCTTCTTTCAATTCTTCCGCGTTACCCCGTGCCATTCAGCATTGGAATGACCTGCCAAACGACATAGTTGACATTCTTTCAATTCTTCCGCGTTACCCCGCGCCATTCAGCATTGGAATGACCTGCCAAACGGCATAGTTGACATTCTTTCAATTCTTCCGCGTTACCCCGCACCATTCAGCATTGGGATGGTCTGCCAAACGACATAGTTGACATTCTTTCAATTCTTCCGCGTTACCCCGCGCCATTCAGCGTTGGAATGACCAGCCAAACGACATAGTTGACATTCTTTCAATTCTTCCGCGTTACCCCGCGCCATTCAGCATTGGTATGACCTGCCAAACGACATAGTTGACATTCTTTCAATTCTTCCGCGTTACCCCGTGCCATTCAGCATTGGGATGACCTGCCAAACGACATAGTTGACCTTCTTTCAATTCTTCCGCGTTACCCCGTGCCATTCAGCATTGGAATGACCTGCCAAACGACATAGTTGACATTCTTTCAATTCTTCCGCGTTACCCCGCGCCATTCAGCATTGGGATGACCTGCCAAACGGCATAGTTGACATTCTTTCAATTCTTCCGCGTTACCCCGTGCCATTCAGCATTGGGATGACCTGCCAAACGACATAGTTGACATTCTTTCAATTCTTCCGCGTTACCCCGCGCCATTCAGCATTGGAATGACCTGCCAAACGACATAGTTGACATTCTTTCAATTCTTCCGCGTTACCCCGCGCCATTCAGCATTGGGATGACCTGCCAAACGACATAGTTGACATTCTTTCAATTCTTCCGCGTTACCCCGCGCCATTCAGCATTGGAATGACCTGCCAAACGATATAGTTGACATTCTTTCCATTCTTCCGCGTTACCCCGTGCCATTCAGCATAGGAATGACCTGCCAAACGACATAGTTGACATTCTTTCAATTCTTCCACGTTACCCCGCGCCATTCAGCATTGGGATCACCTGCCAAACGACATAGTTGACATTCTTTCAATTCTTCCGCGTTACCCCGCGCCATTCGGCATTGGAATGACCTGCCAAACGACGTAGTTGACATTCTTTCAATTCTTACGCATTACCCCGCGCCATTCAGCATTGGAATGACCTGCCAAACGACATAGTTGACATTCTTTCAATTCTTCCGCGTTACCCCGCGCCATTCAGCATTGGGATGACCTGCCAAACGACATAGTTGACATTATTTCAATTCTTCCGCGTTACCCCGCGCCATTCAGCATTGGAATGACCTGCCAAACGACATAGTTGACATTCTTTCAATTCTTCCGCGTTACCCCGCGCCATTCAGCATTGGAATGACCTGCCAAACGACATAGTTGACATTCTTTCAATTCTTCCACGTCACCCCGCGCCATTCAGCATTGGGATGACCTGCCAAACGACATAGTTGACATTCTTTCAATTCTTCCGCGTTACCCCGCGCCATTCAGCATTGGAATGACCTGCCAAACGACGTAGTTTACATTCTTTCAATTCTTCCGCATTACCCCGCGCCATTCAGCATTGGAATGACCTGCCAAACGACATAGTTGACATTCTTTCCATTCTTCCGCGTTACCCCGCGCCATTCAGCATTGGGATGACCTGCCAAACGACATAGTTGACATTCTTTCAATTCTTCCGCGTTACCCCGCGCCATTCAGCATTGGAATGACCTGCCAAACGACATAGTTGACATTCTTTCAATTCTTCCGCGTTACCCCGCGCCATTCAGCATTGGAATGACCTGCCAAACGACATAGTTGACATTCTTTCAATTCTTCCGCGTTACCCCGTGCCATTCAGCATTGGGATGACCTGCCAAACGACATAGTTGACATTCTTTCAATTCTTCCGCGTTACCCCGCGCCATTCAGCATTGGAATGACCTGCCAAACGGCATAGTTGACATTCTTTCAATTCTTCCGCGTTACCCCGCAACATTCAGCATTGGGATGGCCTGCCAAACGACATATTGACATTCTTTCAATTCTTCCGCGTTACCCCGCGCCATTCAGCATTGGAATGACCAGCCAAACGACATAGTTGACATTCTTTTAATTCTTCCGCGTTACCCCGCGCCATTCAGCATTGGAATGACCTGCCAAACGACAAAGTTGACATTCTTTCAATTCTTCCGCGTTACCCCGTGCCATTCAGCATTGGGATGACCTGCCAAACGACATAGTTGACCTTCTTTCAATTCTTCCGCGTTACCCCGCGCCATTCAGCATTGGAATGACCTGCCAAACGACATAGTTGACATTCTTTCAATTCTTCCGCTTTACCCCGTGCCATTCAACATTGGGATGACCTGCCAAACGACATAGTTGACATTCTTTCAATTCTTCCGCGTTACCCCGCGCCATTCAGCATTGGAATGACCTGCCAAACGGCATAGTTGACATTCTTTCAATTCTTCCACGTTACCCCGCACCATTCAGCATTGGGATGGTCTGCCAAACGACATAGTTGACATTCTTTCAATTCTTCCGCGTTACCCCGCGCCATTCAGCGTTGGAATGACCAGCCAAACGACATAGTTGACATTCCTTCAATTCTTCCGCATTACCCCGCGCCATTCAGCATTGGTATGACCTGCCAAACGACATAGTTGACATTCTTTCAATTCTTCCGCGTTACCCCGTGCCATTCAGCATTGGGATGACCTGCCAAACGACATAGTTGACCTTCCTTCAATTCTTCCGCGTTACCCCGTGCCATTCAGCATTGGAATGAGCTGCCAAACGACATAGTTGACATTCTTTCAATTCTTCCGCGTTACCCCGCGCCATTCAGCATTGGGATGACCTGCCAAACGGCATAGTTGACATTCTTTCAATTCTTCCGCGTTACCCCGTGCCATTCAGCATTGGGATGACCTGCCAAACGACATAGTTGACATTCTTTCAATTCTTCCGCGTTACCCCGCGCCATTCAGCATTGGAATGACCTGCCAAACGACATAGTTGACATTCTTTCAATTCTTCCGCGTTACCCCGCGCCATTCAGCATTGGGATGACCTGCCAAACGACATAGTTGACATTCTTTCAATTCTTCCGCGTTACCCCGCGCCATTAAGCATTGGAATGACCTGCCAAACGATATAGTTGACATTCTTTCCATTCTTCCGCGTTACCCCGTGCCATTCAGCATAGGAATGACCTGCCAAACGACATAGTTGACATTCTTTCAATTCTTCCACGTTACCCCGCGCCATTCAGCATTGGGATGACCTGCCAAACGACATAGTTGACATTCTTTCAATTCTTCCGCGTTACCCCGCGCCATTCGGCATTGGAATGACCTGCCAAACGACGTAGTTGACATTCTTTCAATTCTTCCGCGTTACCCCGCGCCATTCAGCATTGGAATGACCTGCCAAACGACATAGTTGACATTCTTTCAATTCTTCCGCGTTACCCCGTGCCATTCAGCATTGGGATGACCTGCCAAACGACATAGTTGACATTCTTTCAATTCTTCCGCGTTACCCCGCGCCATTCAGCATTGGAATGACCTGCCAAACGACATAGTTGACATTCTTTCAATTCTTCCGCGTTACCCCGCGCCATTCAGCATTGGGATGACCTGCCAAACGGCATAGTTGACATTCTTTCAATTCTTCCGCGTTACCCCGTGCCATTCAGCATTGGGATGACCTGCCAAACGACATAGTTGACATTCTTTCAATTCTTCCGCGTTACCCCGCGCCATTCAGCATTGGAATGACCTGCCAAACGACATAGTTGACATTCTTTCAATTCTTCCGCGTTACCCCGCGCCATTCAGCATTGGGATGACCTGCCAAACGACATAGTTGACATTCTTTCAATTCTTCCGCGTTACCCCGCGCCATTCAGCATTGGAATGACCTGCCAAACGATATAGTTGACATTCTTTCCATTCTTCCGCGTTACCCCGTGCCATTCAGCATAGGAATGACCTGCCAAACGACATAGTTGACATTCTTTCAATTCTTCCACGTTACCCCGCGCCATTCAGCATTGGGATCACCTGCCAAACGACATAGTTGACATTCTTTCAATTCTTCCGCGTTACCCCGCGCCATTCGGCATTGGAATGACCTGCCAAACGACGTAGTTGACATTCTTTCAATTCTTACGCATTACCCCGCGCCATTCAGCATTGGAATGACCTGCCAAACGACATAGTTGACATTCTTTCAATTCTTCCGCGTTACCCCGCGCCATTCAGCATTGGGATGACCTGCCAAACGACATAGTTGACATTATTTCAATTCTTCCGCGTTACCCCGCGCCATTCAGCATTGGAATGACCTGCCAAACGACATAGTTGACATTCTTTCAATTCTTCCGCGTTACCCCGCGCCATTCAGCATTGGAATGACCTGCCAAACGACATAGTTGACATTCTTTCAATTCTTCCACGTCACCCCGCGCCATTCAGCATTGGGATGACCTGCCAAACGACATAGTTGACATTCTTTCAATTCTTCCGCGTTACCCCGCGCCATTCAGCATTGGAATGACCTGCCAAACGACGTAGTTTACATTCTTTCAATTCTTCCGCATTACCCCGCGCCATTCAGCATTGGAATGACCTGCCAAACGACATAGTTGACATTCTTTCCATTCTTCCGCGTTACCCCGCGCCATTCAGCATTGGGATGACCTGCCAAACGACATAGTTGACATTCTTTCAATTCTTCCGCGTTACCCCGCGCCATTCAGCATTGGAATGACCTGCCAAACGACATAGTTGACATTCTTTCAATTCTTCCGCGTTACCCCGCGCCATTCAGCATTGGAATGACCTGCCAAACGACATAGTTGACATTCTTTCAATTCTTCCGCGTTACCCCGTGCCATTCAGCATTGGGATGACCTGCCAAACGACATAGTTGACATTCTTTCAATTCTTCCGCGTTACCCCGCGCCATTCAGCATTGGAATGACCTGCCAAACGGCATAGTTGACATTCTTTCAATTCTTCCGCGTTACCCCGCAACATTCAGCATTGGGATGGCCTGCCAAACGACATATTGACATTCTTTCAATTCTTCCGCGTTACCCCGCGCCATTCAGCATTGGAATGACCAGCCAAACGACATAGTTGACATTCTTTTAATTCTTCCGCGTTACCCCGCGCCATTCAGCATTGGAATGACCTGCCAAACGACAAAGTTGACATTCTTTCAATTCTTCCGCGTTACCCCGTGCCATTCAGCATTGGGATGACCTGCCAAACGACATAGTTGACCTTCTTTCAATTCTTCCGCGTTACCCCGCGCCATTCAGCATTGGAATGACCTGCCAAACGACATAGTTGACATTCTTTCAATTCTTCCGCTTTACCCCGTGCCATTCAACATTGGGATGACCTGCCAAACGACATAGTTGACATTCTTTCAATTCTTCCGCGTTACCCCGCGCCATTCAGCATTGGAATGACCTGCCAAACGGCATAGTTGACATTCTTTCAATTCTTCCACGTTACCCCGCACCATTCAGCATTGGGATGGTCTGCCAAACGACATAGTTGACATTCTTTCAATTCTTCCGCGTTACCCCGCGCCATTCAGCGTTGGAATGACCAGCCAAACGACATAGTTGACATTCCTTCAATTCTTCCGCATTACCCCGCGCCATTCAGCATTGGTATGACCTGCCAAACGACATAGTTGACATTCTTTCAATTCTTCCGCGTTACCCCGTGCCATTCAGCATTGGGATGACCTGCCAAACGACATAGTTGACCTTCCTTCAATTCTTCCGCGTTACCCCGTGCCATTCAGCATTGGAATGAGCTGCCAAACGACATAGTTGACATTCTTTCAATTCTTCCGCGTTACCCCGCGCCATTCAGCATTGGGATGACCTGCCAAACGGCATAGTTGACATTCTTTCAATTCTTCCGCGTTACCCCGTGCCATTCAGCATTGGGATGACCTGCCAAACGACATAGTTGACATTCTTTCAATTCTTCCGCGTTACCCCGCGCCATTCAGCATTGGAATGACCTGCCAAACGACATAGTTGACATTCTTTCAATTCTTCCGCGTTACCCCGCGCCATTCAGCATTGGGATGACCTGCCAAACGACATAGTTGACATTCTTTCAATTCTTCCGCGTTACCCCGCGCCATTAAGCATTGGAATGACCTGCCAAACGATATAGTTGACATTCTTTCCATTCTTCCGCGTTACCCCGTGCCATTCAGCATAGGAATGACCTGCCAAACGACATAGTTGACATTCTTTCAATTCTTCCACGTTACCCCGCGCCATTCAGCATTGGGATGACCTGCCAAACGACATAGTTGACATTCTTTCAATTCTTCCGCGTTACCCCGCGCCATTCGGCATTGGAATGACCTGCCAAACGACGTAGTTGACATTCTTTCAATTCTTCCGCGTTACCCCGCGCCATTCAGCATTGGAATGACCTGCCAAACGACATAGTTGACATTCTTTCAATTCTTCCGCGTTACCCCGTGCCATTCAGCATTGGGATGACCTGCCAAACGACATAGTTGACATTCTTTCAATTCTTCCGCGTTACCCCGCGCCATTCAGCATTGGAATGACCTGCCAAACGGCATAGTTGACATTCTTTCAATTCTTCCGCGTTACCCCGCAACATTCAGCATTGGGATGGCCTGCCAAACGACATAGTTGACATTCTTTCAATTCTTCCGCGTTACCCCGCGCCATTCAGCATTGGAATGACCAGCCAAACGACATAGTTGACATTCTTTCAATTCTTCCGCGTTACCCCGCGCCATTCAGCATTGGAATGACCTGCCAAACGACAAAGTTGACATTCTTTCAATTCTTCCGCGTTACCCCGTGCCATTCAGCATTGGGATGACCTGCCAAACGACATAGTTGACCTTCTTTCAATTCTTCCGCGTTACCCCGCGCCATTCAGCATTGGAATGACCTGCCAAACGACATAGTTGACATTCTTTCAATTCTTCCGCGTTACCCCGCGCCATTCAGCATTGGGATGACCTGCCAAACGACATAGTTGACATTCTTTCAATTCTTCCGCGTTACCCCGTGCCATTCAGCATTGGGATGACCTGCCAAACGACATAGTTGACATTCTTTCAATTCTTCCGCGTTACCCCGCGCCATTCAGCATTGGGATAACCTGCCAAACGACATAGTTGACATTCTTTCAATTCTTCCGCGTTACCCCGCGCCATTCAGCATTGGAATGACCTGCCAAACGACATAGTTGACATTCTTTCAATTCTTCCGCGTTACCCCGCGCCATTCAGCATTGGAATGACCTGCCAAACGACATAGTTGACATTCTTTCAATTCTTCCGCGTTACCCCGCGCCATTCAGCATTGGGATGACCTGCCAAACGACATAGTTGACATTCTTTCAATTCTTCCGCGTTACCCCGCACCATTCAGCATTGGAATGACCTGCCAAACGACATAGTTGACATTATTTCAATTCTTCCGAGTTACCCCGCGCCATTCAGCATTGGAATGACCTGCCAAACGACATAGTTGACATTCTTTCAATTCTTCCGCTTTACCCCGTGCCATTCAGCATTGGGATGACCTGCCAAACGACATAGTTAACATTCTTTCAATTCTTCCGCGTTACCCCGCGCCATTCAGCATTGGAATGACCTGCCAAACGGCATAGTTGACATTCTTTCAATTCTTCCGCGTTACCCCGCACCATTCAGCATTGGGATGGCCTGCCAAACGACATAGTTGACATTCTTTCAATTCTTCCGCGTTACCCCGCGCCATTCAGCATTGGAATGACCAGCCAAACGACATAGTTGACATTCTTTCAATTCTTCCGCGTTACCCCGCGCCATTCAGCATTGGAATGACCTGCCAAACGACATAGTTGACATTCTTTCAATTCTTCCGCGTTACCCCGTGCCATTCAGCATTGGGATGACCTTCCAAACGACATAGTTGACGTTCTTTCAATGCTTCCGCGTTACCCCGTGCCATTCAGCATTGGAATGACCTGTCAAACGACATAGTTGACATTCTTTCAATTCTTCCGCGTTACCCCGCGCCATTCAGCATTGGGATGACCTGCCAAACGACATAGTTGACATTCTTTCAATTCTTCCGCGTTACCCCGTGCCATTCAGCATTGGGATGGCCTGCCAAACGACATAGTTGACATTCTTTCAATTCTTCCGCGTTACCCCGCGCCATTCAGCATTGGAATGACCTGCCAAACGACATAGTTGACATTCTTTCAATTCTTCAGCGTTACCCCGCGCCAATCAGCATTGGGATGACCTGCCAAACGACATAGTTGACATTCTTTCAATTCTTCCGCGTTACCCCGCGCCATTCAGCATTGGAATGACCTGCCAAACGATATAGTTGACATTCTTTCCATTCTTCCGCGTTACCCCGTGCCATTCAGCATAGGAATGACCTGCCAAACGACATAGTTGACATTCTTTCCATTCTTCCGCGTTACCCCGTGCCATTCAGCATTGGAATGACCTGCCAAACGACATTGTTGACATTCTTTCAATTCTTCCGCGTTACCCCCTGCCATTCAGCATTGGAATGACCTGCCAAACGACATAGTTGACATTCTTTCAATTCTTCCGCGTTACCCCGTGCCATTCAGCATTGGAATGACCTGCCAAACGACATAGTTGACATTCTTTCAATTCTTCCGCGTTACCCCGTGCCATTCAGCATTGGGATGGCCTGCCAAACGACGTAGTTGACATTCTTTCAATTCTTCCGCGTTACCCCGTGCCATTCAGCATTGGAATGACCTGCCAAACGACATAGTTGACATTCTTTCAATTCTTCTGCGTTACCCAGTGCCATTCAGCATTGGGATGGCCCGCCAAACGACGTAGTTCACATTCTTTCAGTTCTTCCGCGTTACCCCGTGCCATTCAGCATTGGAATGACCTGCCAAACGACATAGTTGACATTCTTTCAATTCTTCCGCGTTACCCCGTGCCATTCAGCATTGGGATGGCCTGCCAAACGACGTAGTTGACATTCTTTCAATTCTTCCGCGTTACCCCTTGCCATTCAGCATTGGAATGACCTGCCAAGCGACATAGTTGACATTCTTTCAATTCTTCCGCGTTACCCCGCGCCATTCAGCATTGGGATGGCCTGCCAAACGACATAGTTGACATTCTTTCAATTCTTCCGCGTTACCCCGCGCCATTCAGCATTGGAATGACCTGCCAAACGACATAGTTGACATTCTTTCAATTCTTCCGCATTAACCCGTGCCATTCAGCATTGGAATGACCTGCCAAACGACATAGTTGACATTCTTTCAATTCTTCTGCGTTACCCCGTGCCATTCAGCATTGGGATGGCCTGCCAAACGACGTAGTTCACATTCTTTCAATTCTTCCGCGTTACCCCGTGCCATTCAGCATTGGAATGACCTGACAAACGACATAGTTGACATTCTTTCAATTCTTCCGCGTTACCCCGTGCCATTCAGCATTGGAATGACCTGCCAAACGACATAGTTGACATTCTTTCAATTCTTCCGCGTTACCCCGTGCCATTCAGCATTGGGATGGCCTGCCAAACGACGTAGTTGACATTCTTTCAATTCTTCCGCGTTACCCCTTGCCATTCAGCATTGGAATGACCTGCCAAGCGACATAGTTGACATTCTTTCAATTCTTCCGCGTTACCCCGCGCCATTCAGCATTGGGATGGCCTGCCAAACGACGTAGTTGACATTCTTTCAATTCTTCCGCGTTACCCCTTGCCATTCAGCATTGGAATGACCTGCCAAGCGACATAGTTGACATTCTTTCAATTCTTCCGCGTTACCCCGCGCCATTCAGCATTGGGATGGCCTGCCAAACGACATAGTTGACATTCTTTCAATTCTTCCGCGTTACCCCGTGCCATTCAGCATTGGGATGGCCTGCCAAACGACGTAGTTCACATTCTGTCAATTCTTCCGCGTTACCCTGCGCCATTCAGCATTGGAATGACCTGCCAAACGACATAGTTGACATTCTTTCAATTCTTCCACGTTACCCGGTGCCATTCAGCATTGGGATGACCTGCCAAACGACATAGTTGACATTCTTTCAATTCTGCCGCGTTACCCCGCGCCATTCAGCATTGGAATGACCTGCCAAACGACATTGTTGACATTCTTTCAATTCTTCCGCGTTACCCCGCGCCATTCAGCATTGGGATGACCTGCCAAACGACATAGTTGACCTTCTTTCAATTCTTCCGCGTTACCCCGCGCCATTCAGCATTGGAATGACCTGCCAAACGACATAGTTGACATTCTTTCAATTCTTCCGCGTTACCCCGCGCCATTCAGCATTGGGATGACCTGCCAAACGACATAGTTGACATTCTTTCAATTCTTCCGCGTTACCCCGTGCCATTCAGCATTGGGATGACCTGCCAAACGACATAGTTGACATTCTTTCAATTCTTCCGCGTTACCCCGCGCCATTCAGCATTGGGATGTCCTGCCAAACGACATAGTTGACATTCTTTCAATTCTTCCGCGTTACCCCGCGCCATTCAGCATTGAAATGACCTGCCAAACGACATAGTTGACATTCTTTCAATTCTTCCGCGTTACCCCACGCCATTCAGCATTGGAATGACCTGCCAAACGACATAGTTGACATTCTTTCAATTCTTCCGCGTTACCCCGCGCCATTCAGCATTGGGATGACCTGCCAAACGACATAGTTGACATTCTTTCAATTCTTCCGCGTTACCCCGCGCCATTCAGCATTGGAATGACCTGCCAAACGACATAGTTGACATTATTTCAATTCTTCCGAGTTACCCCGCGCCATTCAGCATTGGAATGACCTGCCAAACGACATAGTTGACATTCTTTCAATTCTTCCGCTTTACCCCGTGCCATTCAGCATTGGGATGACCTGCCAAACGACATAGTTAACATTCTTTCAATTCTTCCGCGTTACCCCGCGCCATTCAGCATTGGAATGACCTGCCAAACGGCATAGTTGACATTCTTTCAATTCTTCCGCGTTACCCCGCACCATTCAGCATTGGGATGGCCTGCCAAACGACATAGTTGACATTCTTTCAATTCTTCCGCGTTACCCCGCGCCATTCAGCATTGGAATGACCAGCCAAACGACATAGTTGACATTCTTTCAATTCTTCCGCGTTACCCCGCGCCATTCAGCATTGGAATGACCTGCCAAACGACATAGTTGACATTCTTTCAATTCTTCCGCGTTACCCCGTGCCATTCAGCATTGGGATGACCTTCCAAACGACATAGTTGACGTTCTTTCAATGCTTCCGCGTTACCCCGTGCCATTCAGCATTGGAATGACCTGTCAAACGACATAGTTGACATTCTTTCAATTCTTCCGCGTTACCCCGCGCCATTCAGCATTGGGATGACCTGCCAAACGACATAGTTGACATTCTTTCAATTCTTCCGCGTTACCCCGTGCCATTCAGCATTGGGATGACCTGCCAAACGACATAGTTGACATTCTTTCAATTCTTCCGCGTTACCCCGCGCCATTCAGCATTGGAATGACCTGCCAAACGACATAGTTGACATTCTTTCAATTCTTCCGCGTTAACCCGCGCCATTCAGCATTGGGATGACCTGCCAAACGACATAGTTGACATTCTTTCAATTCTTCCGCGTTACCCCGCGCCATTCAGCATTGGAATGACCTGCCAAACGATATAGTTGACATTCTTTGCATTCTTCCGCGTTACCCCGTGCCATTCAGCATAGGAATGACCTGCCAAACGACATAGTTGACATTCTTTCCATTCTTCCGCGTTACCCCGTGTCATTCAGCATTGGAATGACCTGCCAAACGACATTGTTGACATTCTTTCAATTCTTCCGCGTTACCCCGTGCCATTCAGCATTGGAATGACCTGCCAAACGACATAGTTGACATTCTTTCAATTCTTCCGCGTTACCCCGTGCCATTCAGCATTGGAATGACCTGCCAAACGACATAGTTGTCATTCTTTCAATTCTTCCGCGTTACCCCGTGCCATTCAGCATTGGGATGGCCTGCCAAACGACGTAGTTGACATTCCTTCAATTCTTCCGCGTTACCCCGTGCCATTCAGCATTGGAATGACCTGCCAAACGACATAGTTGACATTCTTTCAATTCTTCTGCGTTACCCCGCACCATTCAGCATTGGGATGGTCTGCCAAACGACATAGTTGACATTCTTTCAATTCTTCCGCGTTACCCCGCGCCATTCAGCATTGGAATGACCAGCCAAACGACATAGTTGACATTCCTTCAATTCTTCCGCGTTACCCCGCGCCATTCAGCATTGGTATGACCTGCCAAACGACATAGTTGACATTCTTTCAATTCTTCCGCGTTACCCCGTGCCATTCAGCATTGGGATGACCTGCCAAACGACATAGTTGACCTTCTTTCAATTCTTCCGCGTTACCCCGTGCCATTCAGCATTGGAATGACCTGCCAAGCGACATAGTTGACATTCTTTCAATTCTTCCGCGTTACCCCGCGCCATTCAGCATTGGGATGGCCTGCCAAACGACATAGTTGACATTCTTTCAATTCTTCCGCGTTACCCCGCGCCATTCAGCATTGGAATGACCTGCCAAACGACATAGTTGACATTCTTTCAATTCTTCCGCGTTAACCCGTGCCATTCAGCATTGGAATGACCTGCCAAACGACATAGTTGACATTCTTTCAATTCTTCTGCGTTACCCCGTGCCATTCAGCATTGGGATGGCCTGCCAAACGACGCAGTTCACATTCTTTCAATTCTTCCGCGTTACCCCGTGCCATTCAGCATTGGAATGACCTGACAAACGACATAGTTGACATTCTTTCAATTCTTCCGCGTTACCCCGTGCCATTCAGCATTGGAATGACCTGCCAAACGACATAGTTGACATTCTTTCAATTCTTCCGCGTTACCCCGTGCCATTCAGCATTGGGATGGCCTGCCAAACGACGTAGTTGACATTCTTTCAATTCTTCCGCGTTACCCCTTGCCATTCAGCATTGGAATGACCTGCCAAGCGACATAGTTGACATTCTTTCAATTCTTCCGCGTTACCCCGCGCCATTCAGCATTGGGATGGCCTGCCAAACGACGTAGTTGACATTCTTTCAATTCTTCCGCGTTACCCCTTGCCATTCAGCATTGGAATGACCTGCCAAGCGACATAGTTGACATTCTATCAATTCTTCCGCGTTACCCCGCGCCATTCAGCATTGGGATGGCCTGCCAAACGACATAGTTGACATTCTTTCAATTCTTCCGCGTTACCCCGTGCCATTCAGCATTGGGATGGCCTGCCAAACGACGTAGTTCACATTCTGTCAATTCTTCCGCGTTACCCTGCGCCATTCAGCATTGGAATGACCTGCCAAACGACATAGTTGACATTCTTTCAATTCTTCCACGTTACCCCGTGCCATTCAGCATTGGGATGACCTGCCAAACGACATAGTTGACATTCTTTCAATTCTGCCGCGTTACCCCGCGCCATTCAGCATTGGAATGACCTGCCAAACGACATTGTTGACATTCTTTCAATTCTTCCGCGTTACCCCGTGCCATTCAGCATTGGGATGGCCTGCCAAACGACGTAGTTGACATTCTTTCAATTCTTCCGCGTTACCCCGTGCCATTCAGCATTGGAATGACCTGCCAAACGACATAGTTGACATTCTTTCAATTCTTCTGCGTTACCCAGTGCCATTCAGCATTGGGATGGCCCGCCAAACGACGTAGTTCACATTCTTTCAGTTCTTCCGCGTTACCCCGTGCCATTCAGCATTGGAATGACCTGCCAAACGACATAGTTGACATTCTTTCAATTCTTCCGCGTTACCCCGTGCCATTCAGCATTGGGATGGCCTGCCAAACGACGTAGTTGACATTCTTTCAATTCTTCCGCGTTACCCCTTGCCATTCAGCATTGGAATGACCTGCCAAGCGACATAGTTGACATTCTTTCAATTCTTCCGCGTTACCCCGCGCCATTCAGCATTGGGATGGCCTGCCAAACGACATAGTTGACATTCTTTCAATTCTTCCGCGTTACCCCGCGCCATTCAGCATTGGAATGACCTGCCAAACGACATAGTTGACATTCTTTCAATTCTTCCGCATTAACCCGTGCCATTCAGCATTGGAATGACCTGCCAAACGACATAGTTGACATTCTTTCAATTCTTCTGCGTTACCCCGTGCCATTCAGCATTGGGATGGCCTGCCAAACGACGTAGTTCACATTCTTTCAATTCTTCCGCGTTACCCCGTGCCATTCAGCATTGGAATGACCTGACAAACGACATAGTTGACATTCTTTCAATTCTTCCGCGTTTCCCCGTGCCATTCAGCATTGGAATGACCTGCCAAACGACATAGTTGACATTCTTTCAATTCTTCCGCGTTACCCCGTGCCATTCAGCATTGGGATGGCCTGCCAAACGACGTAGTTGACATTCTTTCAATTCTTCCGCGTTACCCCTTGCCATTCAGCATTGGAATGACCTGCCAAGCGACATAGTTGACATTCTTTCAATTCTTCCGCGTTACCCCGCGCCATTCAGCATTGGGATGGCCTGCCAAACGACGTAGTTGACATTCTTTCAATTCTTCCGCGTTACCCCTTGCCATTCAGCATTGGAATGACCTGCCAAGCGACATAGTTGACATTCTTTCAATTCTTCCGCGTTACCCCGCGCCATTCAGCATTGGGATGGCCTGCCAAACGACATAGTTGACATTCTTTCAATTCTTCCGCGTTACCCCGTGCCATTCAGCATTGGGATGGCCTGCCAAACGACGTAGTTCACATTCTGTCAATTCTTCCGCGTTACCCTGCGCCATTCAGCATTGGAATGACCTGCCAAACGACATAGTTGACATTCTTTCAATTCTTCCACGTTACCCGGTGCCATTCAGCATTGGGATGACCTGCCAAACGACATAGTTGACATTCTTTCAATTCTGCCGCGTTACCCCGCGCCATTCAGCATTGGAATGACCTGCCAAACGACATTGTTGACATTCTTTCAATTCTTCCGCGTTACCCCGCGCCATTCAGCATTGGGATGACCTGCCAAACGACATAGTTGACCTTCTTTCAATTCTTCCGCGTTACCCCGCGCCATTCAGCATTGGAATGACCTGCCAAACGACATAGTTGACATTCTTTCAATTCTTCCGCGTTACCCCGCGCCATTCAGCATTGGGATGACCTGCCAAACGACATAGTTGACATTCTTTCAATTCTTCCGCGTTACCCCGTGCCATTCAGCATTGGGATGACCTGCCAAACGACATAGTTGACATTCTTTCAATTCTTCCGCGTTACCCCGCGCCATTCAGCATTGGGATGTCCTGCCAAACGACATAGTTGACATTCTTTCAATTCTTCCGCGTTACCCCGCGCCATTCAGCATAGAAATGACCTGCCAAACGACATAGTTGACATTCTTTCAATTCTTCCGCGTTACCCCACGCCATTCAGCATTGGAATGACCTGCCAAACGACATAGTTGACATTCTTTCAATTCTTCCGCGTTACCCCGCGCCATTCAGCATTGGGATGACCTGCCAAACGACATAGTTGACATTCTTTCAATTCTTCCGCGTTACCCCGCGCCATTCAGCATTGGAATGACCTGCCAAACGACATAGTTGACATTATTTCAATTCTTCCGAGTTACCCCGCGCCATTCAGCATTGGAATGACCTGCCAAACGACATAGTTGACATTCTTTCAATTCTTCCGCTTTACCCCGTGCCATTCAGCATTGGGATGACCTGCCAAACGACATAGTTAACATTCTTTCAATTCTTCCGCGTTACCCCGCGCCATTCAGCATTGGAATGACCTGCCAAACGGCATAGTTGACATTCTTTCAATTCTTCCGCGTTACCCCGCACCATTCAGCATTGGGATGGCCTGCCAAACGACATAGTTGACATTCTTTCAATTCTTCCGCGTTACCCCGCGCCATTCAGCATTGGAATGACCAGCCAAACGACATAGTTGACATTCTTTCAATTCTTCCGCGTTACCCCGCGCCATTCAGCATTGGAATGACCTGCCAAACGACATAGTTGACATTCTTTCAATTCTTCCGCGTTACCCCGTGCCATTCAGCATTGGGATGACCTTCCAAACGACATAGTTGACGTTCTTTCAATACTTCCGCGTTACCCCGTGCCATTCAGCATTGGAATGACCTGTCAAACGACATAGTTGACATTCTTTCAATTCTTCCGCGTTACCCCGCGCCATTCAGCATTGGGATGACCTGCCAAACGACATAGTTGACATTCTTTCAATTCTTCCGCGTTACCCCGTGCCATTCAGCATTGGGATGACCTGCCAAACGACATAGTTGACATTCTTTCAATTCTTCCGCGTTACCCCGCGCCATTCAGCATTGGAATGACCTGCCAAACGACATAGTTGACATTCTTTCAATTCTTCCGCGTTAACCCGCGCCATTCAGCATTGGGATGACCTGCCAAACGACATAGTTGACATTCTTTCAATTCTTCCGCGTTACCCCGCGCCATTCAGCATTGGAATGACCTGCCAAACGATATAGTTGACATTCTTTGCATTCTTCCGCGTTACCCCGTGCCATTCAGCATAGGAATGACCTGCCAAACGACATAGTTGACATTCTTTCCATTCTTCCGCGTTACCCCGTGTCATTCAGCATTGGAATGACCTGCCAAACGACATTGTTGACATTCTTTCAATTCTTCCGCGTTACCCCGTGCCATTCAGCATTGGAATGACCTGCCAAACGACATAGTTGACATTCTTTCAATTCTTCCGCGTTACCCCGTGCCATTCAGCATTGGAATGACCTGCCAAACGACATAGTTGACATTCTTTCAATTCTTCCGCGTTACCCCGTGCCATTCAGCATTGGGATGGCCTGCCAAACGACGTAGTTGACATTCTTTCAATTCTTCCGCGTTACCCCGTGCCATTCAGCATTGGAATGACCTGCCAAACGACATAGTTGACATTCTTTCAATTCTTCTGCGTTACCCCGCACCATTCAGCATTGGGATGGTCTGCCAAACGACATAGTTGACATTCTTTCAATTCTTCCGCGTTACCCCGCGCCATTCAGCATTGGAATGACCAGCCAAACGACATAGTTGACATTCCTTCAATTCTTCCGCGTTACCCCGCGCCATTCAGCATTGGTATGACCTGCCAAACGACATAGTTGACATTCTTTCAATTCTTCCGCGTTACCCCGTGCCATTCAGCATTGGGATGACCTGCCAAACGACATAGTTGACCTTCTTTCAATTCTTCCGCGTTACCCCGTGCCATTCAGCATTGGAATGACCTGCCAAGCGACATAGTTGACATTCTTTCAATTCTTCCGCGTTACCCCGCGCCATTCAGCATTGGGATGGCCTGCCAAACGACATAGTTGACATTCTTTCAATTCTTCCGCGTTACCCCGCGCCATTCAGCATTGGAATGACCTGCCAAACGACATAGTTGACATTCTTTCAATTCTTCCGCGTTAACCCGTGCCATTCAGCATTGGAATGACCTGCCAAACGACATAGTTGACATTCTTTCAATTCTTCTGCGTTACCCCGTGCCATTCAGCATTGGGATGGCCTGCCAAACGACGCAGTTCACATTCTTTCAATTCTTCCGCGTTACCCCGTGCCATTCAGCATTGGAATGACCTGACAAACGACATAGTTGACATTCTTTCAATTCTTCCGCGTTACCCCGTGCCATTCAGCATTGGAATGACCTGCCAAACGACATAGTTGACATTCTTTCAATTCTTCCGCGTTACCCCGTGCCATTCAGCATTGGGATGGCCTGCCAAACGACGTAGTTGACATTCTTTCAATTCTTCCGCGTTACCCCTTGCCATTCAGCATTGGAATGACCTGCCAAGCGACATAGTTGACATTCTTTCAATTCTTCCGCGTTACCCCGCGCCATTCAGCATTGGGATGGCCTGCCAAACGACGTAGTTGACATTCTTTCAATTCTTCCGCGTTACCCCTTGCCATTCAGCATTGGAATGACCTGCCAAGCGACATAGTTGACATTCTATCAATTCTTCCGCGTTACCCCGCGCCATTCAGCATTGGGATGGCCTGCCAAACGACATAGTTGACATTCTTTCAATTCTTCCGCGTTACCCCGTGCCATTCAGCATTGGGATGGCCTGCCAAACGACGTAGTTCACATTCTGTCAATTCTTCCGCGTTACCCTGCGCCATTCAGCATTGGAATGACCTGCCAAACGACATAGTTGACATTCTTTCAATTCTTCCACGTTACCCCGTGCCATTCAGCATTGGGATGACCTGCCAAACGACATAGTTGACATTCTTTCAATTCTGCCGCGTTACCCCGCGCCATTCAGCATTGGAATGACCTGCCAAACGACATTGTTGACATTCTTTCAATTCTTCCGCGTTACCCCGCGCCATTCAGCATTATGATGGCCTGCCAAACGACATAGTTGACATTCTTTCAATTCTTCCGCGTTACCCCGCGCCATTCAGCATTGGAATGACCAGCCAAACGACATAGTTGACATTCTTTTAATTCTTCCGCGTTACCCCGTGCCATTCAGCATTGGGATGACCTGCAAAACGACATAGTTGACCTTCTCTCAATTCTTCCGCGTTACCCCGTGCCATTCAGCATTGGAATGACCTGCCAAACGACATAGTTGACATTCTTTCAATTCTTCCGCGTTACCCCGCGCCATTCAGCATTGGAATGAGCTGCCAAACGGCATAGTTGACATTCTTTCAATTCTTCCGCGTTACCCCGCACTATTCAGCATTGGGATGGTCTGCCAAACGACATAGTTGACATTCTTTCAATTCTTCCGCGTTACCCCGCGCCATTCAGCGTTGGAATGACCAGCCAAACGACATAGTTGACATTCTTTCAATTCTTCCGCGTTACCCCGCGCCATTCAGCATTGGTATGACCTGCCAAACGACATAGTTGACATTCTTTCAATTCTTCCGCGTTACCCCGTGCCATTCAGCATTGGGATGACCTGCCAAACGACATAGTTGACCTTCTTTCAATTCTTCCGCGTTACCCCGTGCCATTCAGCATTGGAATGACCTGCCAAACGACATAGTTGACATTCTTTCAATTCTTCCGCGTTACCCCGCGCCATTCAGCATTGGGATGACCTGCCAAACGGCATAGTTGACATTCTTTCAATTCTTCCGCGTTACCCCGTGCCATTCAGCATTGGGATGACCTGCCAAACGACATAGTTGACATTCTTTCAATTCTTCCGCGTTACCCCGCGCCATTCAGCATTGGAATGACCTGCCAAACGACATAGTTGACATTCTTTCAATTCTTCCGCGTTACCCCGCGCCATTCAGCATTGGGATGACCTGCCAAACGACATAGTTGACATTCTTTCAATTCTTCCGCGTTACCCCGCGCCATTCAGCATTGGAATGACCTGCCAAACGACATAGTTGACATTCTTTCCATTCTTCCGCGTTACCCCGTGCCATTCAGCATAGGAATGACCTGCCAAACGACATAGTTGACATTCTTTCAATTCTTCCACGTTACCCCGCGCCATTCAGCATTGGGATGACCTGCCAAACGACATAGTTGACATTCTTTCAATTCTTCCGCGTTACCCCGCGCCATTCGGCATTGGAATGACCTGCCAAACGACGTAGTTGACATTCTTTCAATTCTTACGCATTACCCCGCGCCATTCAGCATTGGAATGACCTGCCAAACGACATAGTTGACATTCTTTCAATTCTTCCGCGTTACCCCGCGCCATTCAGCATTGGGATGACCTGCCAAACGACATAGTTGACATTATTTCAATTCTTCCGCGTTACCCCGCGCCATTCAGCATTGGAATGACCTGCCAAACGACATAGTTGACATTCTTTCAATTCTTCCGCGTTACCCCGCGCCATTCAGCATTGGAATGACCTGCCAAACGACATAGTTGACATTCTTTCAATTCTTCCACGTTACCCCGCGCCATTCAGCATTGGGATGACCTGCCAAACGACATAGTTGACATTCTTTCAATTCTTCCGCGTTACCCCGCGCCATTCAGCATTGGAATGACCTGCCAAGCGACATAGTTGACATTCTTTCAATTCTTCCGCGTTACCCCGCGCCATTCAGCATTGGAATGACCTGCCAAACGACATAGTTGACATTCTTTCAATTCTTCCGCGTTAACCCGTGCCATTCAGCATTGGAATGACCTGCCAAACGACATAGTTGACATTCTTTCAATTCTTCTGCGTTACCCCGTGCCATTCAGCATTGGGATGGCCTGCCAAACGACGCAGTTCACATTCTTTCAATTCTTCCGCGTTACCCCGTGCCATTCAGCATTGGAATGACCTGACAAACGACATAGTTGACATTCTTTCAATTCTTCCGCGTTACCCCGTGCCATTCAGCATTGGAATGACCTGCCAAACGACATAGTTGACATTCTTTCAATTCTTCCGCGTTACCCCGTGCCATTCAGCATTGGGATGGCCTGCCAAACGACGTAGTTGACATTCTTTCAATTCTTCCGCGTTACCCCTTGCCATTCAGCATTGGAATGACCTGCCAAGCGACATAGTTGACATTCTTTCAATTCTTCCGCGTTACCCCGCGCCATTCAGCATTGGGATGGCCTGCCAAACGACGTAGTTGACATTCTTTCAATTCTTCCGCGTTACCCCTTGCCATTCAGCATTGGAATGACCTGCCAAGCGACATAGTTGACATTCTATCAATTCTTCCGCGTTACCCCGCGCCATTCAGCATTGGGATGGCCTGCCAAACGACATAGTTGACATTCTTTCAATTCTTCCGCGTTACCCCGTGCCATTCAGCATTGGGATGGCCTGCCAAACGACGTAGTTCACATTCTGTCAATTCTTCCGCGTTACCCTGCGCCATTCAGCATTGGAATGACCTGCCAAACGACATAGTTGACATTCTTTCAATTCTTCCACGTTACCCCGTGCCATTCAGCATTGGGATGACCTGCCAAACGACATAGTTGACATTCTTTCAATTCTGCCGCGTTACCCCGCGCCATTCAGCATTGGAATGACCTGCCAAACGACATTGTTGACATTCTTTCAATTCTTCCGCGTTACCCCGTGCCATTCAGCATTGGGATGGCCTGCCAAACGACGTAGTTGACATTCTTTCAATTCTTCCGCGTTACCCCGTGCCATTCAGCATTGGAATGACCTGCCAAACGACATAGTTGACATTCTTTCAATTCTTCTGCGTTACCCAGTGCCATTCAGCATTGGGATGGCCCGCCAAACGACGTAGTTCACATTCTTTCAGTTCTTCCGCGTTACCCCGTGCCATTCAGCATTGGAATGACCTGCCAAACGACATAGTTGACATTCTTTCAATTCTTCCGCGTTACCCCGTGCCATTCAGCATTGGGATGGCCTGCCAAACGACGTAGTTGACATTCTTTCAATTCTTCCGCGTTACCCCTTGCCATTCAGCATTGGAATGACCTGCCAAGCGACATAGTTGACATTCTTTCAATTCTTCCGCGTTACCCCGCGCCATTCAGCATTGGGATGGCCTGCCAAACGACATAGTTGACATTCTTTCAATTCTTCCGCGTTACCCCGCGCCATTCAGCATTGGAATGACCTGCCAAACGACATAGTTGACATTCTTTCAATTCTTCCGCATTAACCCGTGCCATTCAGCATTGGAATGACCTGCCAAACGACATAGTTGACATTCTTTCAATTCTTCTGCGTTACCCCGTGCCATTCAGCATTGGGATGGCCTGCCAAACGACGTAGTTCACATTCTTTCAATTCTTCCGCGTTACCCCGTGCCATTCAGCATTGGAATGACCTGACAAACGACATAGTTGACATTCTTTCAATTCTTCCGCGTTACCCCGTGCCATTCAGCATTGGAATGACCTGCCAAACGACATAGTTGACATTCTTTCAATTCTTCCGCGTTACCCCGTGCCATTCAGCATTGGGATGGCCTGCCAAACGACGTAGTTGACATTCTTTCAATTCTTCCGCGTTACCCCTTGCCATTCAGCATTGGAATGACCTGCCAAGCGACATAGTTGACATTCTTTCAATTCTTCCGCGTTACCCCGCGCCATTCAGCATTGGGATGGCCTGCCAAACGACGTAGTTGACATTCTTTCAATTCTTCCGCGTTACCCCTTGCCATTCAGCATTGGAATGACCTGCCAAGCGACATAGTTGACATTCTTTCAATTCTTCCGCGTTACCCCGCGCCATTCAGCATTGGGATGGCCTGCCAAACGACATAGTTGACATTCTTTCAATTCTTCCGCGTTACCCCGTGCCATTCAGCATTGGGATGGCCTGCCAAACGACGTAGTTCACATTCTGTCAATTCTTCCGCGTTACCCTGCGCCATTCAGCATTGGAATGACCTGCCAAACGACATAGTTGACATTCTTTCAATTCTTCCACGTTACCCGGTGCCATTCAGCATTGGGATGACCTGCCAAACGACATAGTTGACATTCTTTCAATTCTGCCGCGTTACCCCGCGCCATTCAGCATTGGAATGACCTGCCAAACGACATTGTTGACATTCTTTCAATTCTTCCGCGTTACCCCGCGCCATTCAGCATTGGGATGACCTGCCAAACGACATAGTTGACCTTCTTTCAATTCTTCCGCGTTACCCCGCGCCATTCAGCATTGGAATGACCTGCCAAACGACATAGTTGACATTCTTTCAATTCTTCCGCGTTACCCCGCGCCATTCAGCATTGGGATGACCTGCCAAACGACATAGTTGACATTCTTTCAATTCTTCCGCGTTACCCCGTGCCATTCAGCATTGGGATGACCTGCCAAACGACATAGTTGACATTCTTTCAATTCTTCCGCGTTACCCCGCGCCATTCAGCATTGGGATGTCCTGCCAAACGACATAGTTGACATTCTTTCAATTCTTCCGCGTTACCCCGCGCCATTCAGCATTGAAATGACCTGCCAAACGACATAGTTGACATTCTTTCAATTCTTCCGCGTTACCCCACGCCATTCAGCATTGGAATGACCTGCCAAACGACATAGTTGACATTCTTTCAATTCTTCCGCGTTACCCCGCGCCATTCAGCATTGGGATGACCTGCCAAACGACATAGTTGACATTCTTTCAATTCTTCCGCGTTACCCCGCGCCATTCAGCATTGGAATGACCTGCCAAACGACATAGTTGACATTATTTCAATTCTTCCGAGTTACCCCGCGCCATTCAGCATTGGAATGACCTGCCAAACGACATAGTTGACATTCTTTCAATTCTTCCGCTTTACCCCGTGCCATTCAGCATTGGGATGACCTGCCAAACGACATAGTTAACATTCTTTCAATTCTTCCGCGTTACCCCGCGCCATTCAGCATTGGAATGACCTGCCAAACGGCATAGTTGACATTCTTTCAATTCTTCCGCGTTACCCCGCACCATTCAGCATTGGGATGGCCTGCCAAACGACATAGTTGACATTCTTTCAATTCTTCCGCGTTACCCCGCGCCATTCAGCATTGGAATGACCAGCCAAACGACATAGTTGACATTCTTTCAATTCTTCCGCGTTACCCCGCGCCATTCAGCATTGGAATGACCTGCCAAACGACATAGTTGACATTCTTTCAATTCTTCCGCGTTACCCCGTGCCATTCAGCATTGGGATGACCTTCCAAACGACATAGTTGACGTTCTTTCAATGCTTCCGCGTTACCCCGTGCCATTCAGCATTGGAATGACCTGTCAAACGACATAGTTGACATTCTTTCAATTCTTCCGCGTTACCCCGCGCCATTCAGCATTGGGATGACCTGCCAAACGACATAGTTGACATTCTTTCAATTCTTCCGCGTTACCCCGTGCCATTCAGCATTGGGATGACCTGCCAAACGACATAGTTGACATTCTTTCAATTCTTCCGCGTTACCCCGCGCCATTCAGCATTGGAATGACCTGCCAAACGACATAGTTGACATTCTTTCAATTCTTCCGCGTTAACCCGCGCCATTCAGCATTGGGATGACCTGCCAAACGACATAGTTGACATTCTTTCAATTCTTCCGCGTTACCCCGCGCCATTCAGCATTGGAATGACCTGCCAAACGATATAGTTGACATTCTTTGCATTCTTCCGCGTTACCCCGTGCCATTCAGCATAGGAATGACCTGCCAAACGACATAGTTGACATTCTTTCCATTCTTCCGCGTTACCCCGTGTCATTCAGCATTGGAATGACCTGCCAAACGACATTGTTGACATTCTTTCAATTCTTCCGCGTTACCCCGTGCCATTCAGCATTGGAATGACCTGCCAAACGACATAGTTGACATTCTTTCAATTCTTCCGCGTTACCCCGTGCCATTCAGCACTGGAATGACCTGCCAAACGACATAGTTGACCTTCTTTCAATTCTTCCGCGTTACCCCGTGCCATTCAGCATTGGGATGGCCTGCCAAACGACGTAGTTGACATTCTTTCAATTCTTCCGCGTTACCCCGTGCCATTCAGCATTGGAATGACCTGCCAAACGACATAGTTGACATTCTTTCAATTCTTCTGCGTTACCCCGCACCATTCAGCATTGGGATGGTCTGCCAAACGACATAGTTGACATTCTTTCAATTCTTCCGCGTTACCCCGCGCCATTCAGCATTGGAATGACCAGCCAAACGACATAGTTGACATTCCTTCAATTCTTCCGCGTTACCCCGCGCCATTCAGCATTGGTATGACCTGCCAAACGACATAGTTGACATTCTTTCAATTCTTCCGCGTTACCCCGTGCCATTCAGCATTGGGATGACCTGCCAAACGACATAGTTGACCTTCTTTCAATTCTTCCGCGTTACCCCGTGCCATTCAGCATTGGAATGACCTGCCAAGCGACATAGTTGACATTCTTTCAATTCTTCCGCGTTACCCCGCGCCATTCAGCATTGGGATGGCCTGCCAAACGACATAGTTGACATTCTTTCAATTCTTCCGCGTTACCCCGCGCCATTCAGCATTGGAATGACCTGCCAAACGACATAGTTGACATTCTTTCAATTCTTCCGCGTTAACCCGTGCCATTCAGCATTGGAATGACCTGCCAAACGACATAGTTGAATTTCTTTCAATTCTTCTGCGTTACCCCGTGCCATTCAGCATTGGGATGGCCTGCCAAACGACGCAGTTCACATTCTTTCAATTCTTCCGCGTTACCCCGTGCCATTCAGCATTGGAATGACCTGACAAACGACATAGTTGACATTCTTTCAATTCTTCCGCGTTACCCCGTGCCATTCAGCATTGGAATGACCTGCCAAACGACATAGTTGACATTCTTTCAATTCTTCCGCGTTACCCCGTGCCATTCAGCATTGGGATGGCCTGCCAAACGACGTAGTTGACATTCTTTCAATTCTTCCGCGTTACCCCTTGCCATTCAGCATTGGAATGACCTGCCAAGCGACATAGTTGACATTCTTTCAATTCTTCCGCGTTACCCCGCGCCATTCAGCATTGGGATGGCCTGCCAAACGACGTAGTTGACATTCTTTCAATTCTTCCGCGTTACCCCTTGCCATTCAGCATTGGAATGACCTGCCAAGCGACATAGTTGACATTCTATCAATTCTTCCGCGTTACCCCGCGCCATTCAGCATTGGGATGGCCTGCCAAACGACATAGTTGACATTCTTTCAATTCTTCCGCGTTACCCCGTGCCATTCAGCATTGGGATGGCCTGCCAAACGACGTAGTTCACATTCTGTCAATTCTTCCGCGTTACCCTGCGCCATTCAGCATTGGAATGACCTGCCAAACGACATAGTTGACATTCTTTCAATTCTTCCACGTTACCCCGTGCCATTCAGCATTGGGATGACCTGCCAAACGACATAGTTGACATTCTTTCAATTCTGCCGCGTTACCCCGCGCCATTCAGCATTGGAATGACCTGCCAAACGACATTGTTGACATTCTTTCAATTCTTCCGCGTTACCCCGCGCCATTCAGCATTGGGATGGCCTGCCAAACGACATAGTTGACATTCTTTCAATTCTTCCGCGTTACCCCGCGCCATTCAGCATTGGAATGACCAGCCAAACGACATAGTTGACATTCTTTTAATTCTTCCGCGTTACCCCGTGCCATTCAGCATTGGGATGACCTGCAAAACGACATAGTTGACCTTCTCTCAATTCTTCCGCGTTACCCCGTGCCATTCAGCATTGGAATGACCTGCCAAACGACATAGTTGACATTCTTTCAATTCTTCCGCGTTACCCCGCGCCATTCAGCATTGGAATGACCTGCCAAACGGCATAGTTGACATTCTTTCAATTCTTCCGCGTTACCCCGCACTATTCAGCATTGGGATGGTCTGCCAAACGACATAGTTGACATTCTTTCAATTCTTCCGCGTTACCCCGCGCCATTCAGCGTTGGAATGACCAGCCAAACGACATAGTTGACATTCTTTCAATTCTTCCGCGTTACCCCGCGCCATTCAGCATTGGTATGACCTGCCAAACGACATAGTTGACATTCTTTCAATTCTTCCGCGTTACCCCGTGCCATTCAGCATTGGGATGACCTGCCAAACGACATAGTTGACCTTCTTTCAATTCTTCCGCGTTACCCCGTGCCATTCAGCATTGGAATGACCTGCCAAACGACATAGTTGACATTCTTTCAATTCTTCCGCGTTACCCCGCGCCATTCAGCATTGGGATGACCTGCCAAACGGCATAGTTGACATTCTTTCAATTCTTCCGCGTTACCCCGTGCCATTCAGCATTGGGATGACCTGCCAAACGACATAGTTGACATTCTTTCAATTCTTCCGCGTTACCCCGCGCCATTCAGCATTGGAATGACCTGCCAAACGACATAGTTGACATTCTTTCAATTCTTCCGCGTTACCCCGCGCCATTCAGCATTGGGATGACCTGCCAAACGACATAGTTGACATTCTTTCAATTCTTCCGCGTTACCCCGCGCCATTCAGCATTGGAATGACCTGCCAAACGACATAGTTGACATTCTTTCCATTCTTCCGCGTTACCCCGTGCCATTCAGCATAGGAATGACCTGCCAAACGACATAGTTGACATTCTTTCAATTCTTCCACGTTACCCCGCGCCATTCAGCATTGGGATGACCTGCCAAACGACATAGTTGACATTCTTTCAATTCTTCCGCGTTACCCCGCGCCATTCGGCATTGGAATGACCTGCCAAACGACGTAGTTGACATTCTTTCAATTCTTACGCATTACCCCGCGCCATTCAGCATTGGAATGACCTGCCAAACGACATAGTTGACATTCTTTCAATTCTTCCGCGTTACCCCGCGCCATTCAGCATTGGGATGACCTGCCAAACGACATAGTTGACATTATTTCAATTCTTCCGCGTTACCCCGCGCCATTCAGCATTGGAATGACCTGCCAAACGACATAGTTGACATTCTTTCAATTCTTCCGCGTTACCCCGCGCCATTCAGCATTGGAATGACCTGCCAAACGACATAGTTGACATTCTTTCAATTCTTCCACGTTACCCCGCGCCATTCAGCATTGGGATGACCTGCCAAACGACATAGTTGACATTCTTTCAATTCTTCCGCGTTACCCCGCGCCATTCAGCATTGGAATGACCTGCCAAACGACGTAGTTTACATTCTTTCAATCCTTCCGCATTACCCCGCGCCATTCAGCATTGGAATGACCTGCCAAACGACATAGTTGACATTCTTTCCATTCTTCCGCGTTACCCCGCGCCATTCAGCATTGGGATGACCTGCCAAACGACATAGTTGACATTCTTTCAATTCTTCCGCGTTACCCCGCGCCATTCAGCATTGGGATGACCTGCCAAACGACATAGTTGACATTCTTTCAATTCTTCCGCGTTACCCCGCGCCATTCAGCATTGGAATGACCTGCCAAACGACATAGTTGACATTCTTTCAATTCTTCCGCGTTACCCCGTGCCATTCACCATTGGGATGACCTGCCAAACGACATAGTTGACATTCTTTCAATTCTTCCGCGTTACCCCGCGCCATTCAGCATTGGAATGACCTGCCAAACGGCATAGTTGACATTCTTTCAATTCTTCCGCGTTACCCCGCAACATTCAGCATTGGGATGGCCTGCCAAACGACATATTGACATTCTTTCAATTCTTCCGCGTTACCCCGTGCCATTCAGCATTGGGATGACCTGCCAAACGACAAAGTTGACGTTTTTTCAATTCTTCCGCGTTACCCCGTGCCATTCAGCATTGGGATGACCTGCCAAACGACATAGTTGACCTTCTTTCAATTCTTCCGCGTTACCCCGCGCCATTCAGCATTGGAATGACCTGCCAAACGACATAGTTGACATTCTTTCAATTCTTCCGCTTTACCCCGTGCCATTCAACATTGGGATGACCTGCCAAACGACATAGTTGACATTCTTTCAATTCTTCCGCGTTACCCCGCGCCATTCAGCATTGGAATGACCTGCCAAACGGCATAGTTGACATTCTTTCAATTCTTCCACGTTACCCCGCACCATTCAGCATTGGGATGGTCTGCCAAACGACATAGTTGACATTCTTTCAATTCTTCCGCGTTACCCCGCGCCATTCAGCGTTGGAATGACCAGCCAAACGACATAGTTGACATTCCTTCAATTCTTCCGCGTTACCCCGCGCCATTCAGCATTGGTATGACCTGCCTAACGACATAGTTGACATTCTTTCAATTCTTCCGCGTTACCCCGTGCCATTCAGCATTGGGATGACCTGCCAAACGACATAGTTGACCTTCTTTCAATTCTTCCGCGTTACCCCGTGCCATTCAGCATTGGAATGACCTGCCAAACGACATAGTTGACATTCTTTCAATTCTTCCGCGTTACCCCGCGCCATTCAGCATTGGGATGACCTGCCAAACGGCATAGTTGACATTCTTTCAATTCTTCCGCGTTACCCCGTGCCATTCAGCATTGGGATGACCTGCCAAACGACAAAGTTGACATTCTTTCAATTCTTCCGCGTTACCCCGTGCCATTCAGCATTGGAATGACCTGCCAAACGGCATAGTTGACATTCTTTCAATTCTTCCACGTTACCCCGCACCATTCAGCATTGGGATGGTCTGCCAAACGACATAGTTGACATTCTTTCAATTCTTCCGCGTTACCCCGCGCCATTCAGCATTGGGATGACCTGCCAAACGACATAGTTGACATTCTTTTAATTCTTCCGCGTTACCCCGCGCCATTCAGCATTGGAATGACCTGCCAAACGACAAAGTTGACATTCTTTCAATTCTTCCGCGTTACCCCGTGCCATTCAGCATTGGGATGACCTGCCAAACGACATAGTTGACCTTCTTTCAATTCTTCCGCGTTACCCCGCGCCATTCAGCATTGGAATGACCTGCCAAACGACATAGTTGACATTCTTTCAATTCTTCCACGTTACCCCGCACCATTCAGCATTGGGATGGTCTGCCAAACGACATAGTTGACATTCTTTCAATTCTTCCGCGTTACCCCGCGCCATTCAGCGTTGGAATGACCAGCCAAACGACATAGTTGACATTCCTTCAATTCTTCCGCATTACCCCGCGCCATTCAGCATTGGTATGACCTGCCAAACGACATAGTTGACATTCTTTCAATTCTTCCGCGTTACCCCGTGCCATTCAGCATTGGGATGACCTGCCAAACGACATAGTTGACCTTCTTTCAATTCTTCCGCGTTACCCCGTGCCATTCAGCATTGGAATGAGCTGCCAAACGACATAGTTGACATTCTTTCAATTCTTCCGCGTTACCCCGCGCCATTCAGCATTGGGATGACCTGCCAAACGGCATAGTTGACATTCTTTCAATTCTTCCGCGTTACCCCGTGCCATTCAGCATTGGGATGACCTGCCAAACGACATAGTTGACATTCTTTCAATTCTTCCGCGTTACCCCGCGCCATTCAGCATTGGAATGACCTGCCAAACGACATAGTTGACATTCTTTCAATTCTTCCGCGTTACCCCGCGCCATTCAGCATTGGGATGACCTGCCAAACGACATAGTTGACATTCTTTCAATTCTTCCGCGTTACCCCGCGCCATTAAGCATTGGAATGACCTGCCAAACGATATAGTTGACATTCTTTCCATTCTTCCGCGTTACCCCGTGCCATTCAGCATAGGAATGACCTGCCAAACGACATAGTTGACATTCTTTCAATTCTTCCACGTTACCCCGCGCCATTCAGCATTGGGATGACCTGCCAAACGACATAGTTGACATTCTTTCAATTCTTCCGCGTTACCCCGCGCCATTCAGCATTGGAATGGCCAGCCAAACGACATAGTTGACATTCTTTTAATTCTTCCGCGTTACCCCGTGCCATTCAGCATTGGGATGACCTGCCAAACGACATAGTTGACCTTCTTTCAATTCTTCCGCGTTACCCCGTGCCATTCAGCATTGGAATGACCTGCCAAACGACATAGTTGACATTCTTTCAATTCTTCCGCGTTACCCCGCGCCATTCAGCATTGGAATGACCTGCCAAACGGCATAGTTGACATTCTTTCAATTCTTCCGCGTTACCCCGCACCATTCAGCATTGGGATGGTCTGCCAAACGACATAGTTGACATTCTTTCAATTCTTCCGCGTTACCCCGCGCCATTCAGCGTTGGAATGACCAGCCAAACGACATAGTTGACATTCTTTCAATTCTTCCGCGTTACCCCGCGCCATTCAGCATTGGTATGACCTGCCAAACGACATAGTTGACATTCTTTCAATTCTTCCGCGTTACCCCGTGCCATTCAGCATTGGGATGACCTGCCAAACGACATAGTTGACCTTCTTTCAATTCTTCCGCGTTACCCCGTGCCATTCAGCATTGGAATGACCTGCCAAACGACATAGTTGACATTCTTTCAATTCTTCCGCGTTACCCCGCGCCATTCAGCATTGGGATCACCTGCCAAACGGCATAGTTGACATTCTTTCAATTCTTCCGCGTTACCCCGTGCCATTCAGCATTGGGATGACCTGCCAAACGACATAGTTGACATTCTTTCAATTCTTCTGCGTTACCCCGCGCCATTCAGCATTGGAATGACCTGCCAAACGACATAGTTGACATTCTTTCAATTCTTCCGCGTTACCCCGCGCCATTCAGCATTGGGATGACCTGCCAAACGACATAGTTGACATTCTTTCAATTCTTCCGCGTTACCCCGCGCCATTCAGCATTGGAATGACCTGCCAAACGATATAGTTGACATTCTTTCCATTCTTCCGCGTTACCCCGTGCCATTCAGCATAGGAATGACCTGCCAAACGACATAGTTGACATTCTTTCAATTCTTCCACGTTACCCCGCGCCATTCAGCATTGGGATCACCTGCCAAACGACATAGTTGACATTCTTTCAATTCTTCCGCGTTACCCCGCGCCATTCGGCATTGGAATGACCTGCCAAACGACGTAGTTGACATTCTTTCAATTCTTACGCATTACCCCGCGCCATTCAGCATTGGAATGACCTGCCAAACGACATAGTTGACATTCTTTCAATTCTTCCGCGTTACCCCGCGCCATTCAGCATTGGGATGACCTGCCAAACGACATAGTTGACATTATTTCAATTCTTCCGCGTTACCCCGCGCCATTCAGCATTGGAATGACCTGCCAAACGACATAGTTGACATTCCCCGCAGGGGCGTCTGCGTCAGCAGGCGTTTGGTGTGTGGCGACACCACGGACCCGAGCACACGAGGGTTGGACCCTCCCGCGTGTAGCCGTGCGCGGCTTAGCCGTGTCTGGGGAAAAGGGGATCCTGGGGGTTGAGCCGATGCTGGGTGTTTGGACCTTTAAGGCCCCCCGGCGGAGGCAACACACCCCTTTGGCCTCTGCTTCACATAGACGGCACCCCCGGACTGACCCACCCGGGGGAAATCGGCAGTCGCCTCTTCCTATCTCTTCCTCTCGAATCTTCGTCTTTATCTCTTACTTTTCTATCTCTCCTGTCTTCTCTTCACTTCTTATTACTTCGTTATTTTCCTGGCGGCAAGGGTTAACCTTGTGTAATATATCCAGTCTTGGGTATTTATATTAGGTTATAGTGGGATTGTACCGCTGGCGTACGCAGAATAGAATGTTTCTAATCCTGTGGCGTCCCCAGGTTGGGCTCCGAGGTGGGCGGCGGGCATTCCTGCCGAATACAGCAATTCTATATATGGCTTCAAATTTCCCCCCACTCCTTGATCGCTCCCTGAAGAGGGGGCGCACCGATGAAACTTTCAACTTCCTCTTGAAACCGAAAGAAATTTTCCCCAAATACCATGTAATACATAGCCAGCATGAAACCAAAACAGTTCGCACAATATCCCCATTTGTGGTCGCAAAATGTCTGACTGAAGCAATCGGCTCTGGTTACAAAGTAACTAAGATGGGAAGCGGCGACCTTCTTCTGGAAGTGCGTGACAAGCTCCAATACAGCAAACTGACCAAACTTGTTGCGTTCGGTGACATTCCAGTCTCTGTGGGCCCCCACCGGTCAATGAACACTGTACGTGGTGTCATTTCTGATGACGACCTCCTTGAACTTAGTGAGAGCGAACTGTTGGAAGGATGGCAAGAACAAAACGTAGTAAAGGTGCAACGAATTAAGTTAAGGCGTGACGACAAGGAAATTCCAACAAAACATCTAATAATAACATTTGGAACAAGTGAACTACCTGATTCATTAGAGACGGGATATTGCAAACTACGCGTACGACCGTACATCCCCAATCCGCGCCGATGCTTCAAGTGTCAGCGTTTTGGGCATGGGTCTCAGAGCTGCCGAGGGCGTGCTACTTGTGCAAAATGTGCATCTAAAGACCACACATCGGACACCTGTTCTTCTACAACCCACTGCGCTAACTGTGACGGAGACCACCCCGCCTATTCGCGATCGTGCCCGTCATGGAAAAAAGAAAAACAAATAATCGAACTGAAGGTCAAACTAAACATTTCTTTTCCGGAAGCGCGCAAGCGTTTTTCTGTACATAACCAACCGAATCCGTCCTACAGTGATGTGACGCGCCGGGGGGCAGCGCCACATCCTCTGGCGGCCGCGCAAGTCACACGGAGTGTGACGGCGGTTACGCCATCAGCCCCCCTGGCGGAAGCAGCCACTGCTCCTCCGCCCCCTACCACGAAGGGCCAGCAGACTTCCGAGCCTGCCGGTCCTAGGGCCACTGCTCGTGCGGACAGGCCCGAAAAACCCCCGCGCGTGCCCGCTGAGCGGGCGTCATCCAGCGCCTCTGACGAGGCGATGGATGTAACGAAAACTTCTCCGGCGTCTCACACGCCGAAGGAACGGCGTTGCTCCCTGGAGCGCGCCAAGAAAAAAGAAATACCCCGCGTCAAGGGGCCTGGAAAGGTCCCTTGAGCCAACCTAATCCATATCTCTTTACACACACCATAAAACACTTCCAATATGGCCACACAGGTAATGCATTGGAATGTTAGAGGTCTAATACATAATCTTGATGACATTAAGGAACTCCTTCGCAAGTTTAATCCAAGGGTGCTGTGTGTGCAAGAGACACACCTCAATCTTTCACATACTAACTTTCTCAAACAGTACGCCATTTACCGCAAAGATCGCAGTGACGCCTACGCCTCGTCAGGCGGTGTTGCTATTATAGTTGATAAGGGTATCGCCTGTAAGCATTTACATCTGCAAACGCCCCTTGAGGCAGTGGCAATCAGAGCCGTGCTATTTGATAAGCTAGTTACTGTTTGCTCTCTCTACATTCCTCCGAGCCATCAACTTTCCAGAACAGAATTCGAGAGCTTTATTGCAGAACTCCCTGAACCTTACATTCTAGTAGGCGATTTAAATGCACATAACACCCTCTGGGGAGGTTCACGTTGTGATACGAGAGGGCGCTTATTAGAAAACTTCCTTTTATCTTCCAATGCATGCATACTAAACAAGAAAGAACCCACATTCTACAGCGTGGCCAACAAAACGTTCTCATCCATTGACTTAAGCATAACATCAAGTACATTAGTGCCCTACCTGGAGTGGAACGTGATCAAAAATCCATATGGGAGTGACCATTTCCCAATTCTTTTAAAATTAACAAAAAGCGATAAGTTTTCTCCACATCTGCCCCGTTGGAAGGTCGACTGTGCTGACTGGAAACGATACAGAGAGCTGACACATTTGACCTTGGATGACATCTGTACTCTCTCAATCGATGATAGAGTGTCATATTTGACGGCGTTTATAACAGAAGCTGCATCAATATGTATCCCTCAAACGAATGGATCACCCTCTAAACGACGCATTCCTTGGTGGAATGAGCAGTGTAGGGAAGCCCGCAAAATTCAAAATAAGGCTTGGGGTCGCCTTCGCGACTGCCCAACTACCGAGAACTTGATCAGCTTCAAGAAAATAAAATCAGAAGGTAGAAGGACGCGCCGCCTTGCCAAAAGGGAAAGCTGGCAGAAATACATCTCTAGTATTAATTCATATACAGACGAAAGAAAAGCTTGGAACAGAGTAAACAAAATAAAAGGCCGCGATACTCATCCCCTACCATTAGTAAACACGCAAACAGATACTCTTCAGGACCAGGCTGACTGTCTAGGAGCACATTTCGAACACATTTCCAGTACATCTCATTACACAGATACATTCCTAAAATTACGGCGACAAGCAGAACAGATGACACTGGGTGGGAAAGGCACTTCCAATGAAGTATACAATCGTCCATTTGGAATGGCTGAGTTCCAAGCCTCACTGAACTGTTGCAACAAGTCCGCTCCAGGAAGTGACAGAATAATGTATGAGATGATTAGACACTTACACCCTGAAACCCAAAAAACACTGCTGTCACTCTTCAATTCCATGTTCTCTGCCGGATACATTCCTTCTGTCTGGAAAGAAGCAATCGTAATCCCTATTCTCAAAGAGGGCAAGGACCCTTCCTCACCCAACAGTTATAGACCTATAGCTCTCACTAGTTGTCTATGCAAATTATTTGAAAAGATGATTAACCGTCGCCTCATCCATTTTCTTGAAAGCAACAAAATACTCGATCCCTTACAGTGCGGTTTTAGGGAGCGCAGATCCACAACAGATCACCTTGTCCGCATCGAGACAAATATCCGTGATGCCTTTGTCCGCAAACAGTTCTTCCTGTCAGTATTTTTAGATATGGAAAAGGCATACGACACAACCTGGCGCTATGGAATCCTCCGTGACCTGTCTGAAATGGGAGTTCGAGGCAACTTGCTGAACGTGATTCAGAGTTACCTCTCCAATCGGACGTTCCGTGTTAGAGTTGGTAACGTTCTGTCTCGTCCATTTACGCAAGAGGCCGGTGTTCCACAAGGTGGTGTGCTGAGCTGCACTCTTTTTATTGTCAAAATGAATTCGATCCAGACTGCCATACCACATACAATGTTTTATTCCGTATATGTGGATGACATCCAGATAGGCTTCAAATCATGCAACCTAAGTATCTGCGAGCGACAAGTACAGCTTTGCATAAATAAATTATCTAAGTGGGCGGACCAAAACGGTTTCAAACTAAACCCACACAAAAGTACATGCGTCCTATTTTCTAACAAGAGAGGCATAATGGCGGACCCCGCAATAGATTTAAATGGAGAACGGCTATCTGTGAGCCATGAACACAAATTTCTCGGAATCCTTTTAGATAGTAAGCTGACTTTTGTACCACACTTGAAGTACCTGAAATCAAAGTGCCTCAAGTCTATGAACTTGCTGAAGCTCTTGTCACGTACATCTTGGGGAAGCGACAGGCGGTGCCTCTTAAAGCTCTACAAAAGTCTAATATTAACTCGCCTTGACTACGGAGCAATAGTCTACAATTCTGCCGGACCTAGTGCTCTGAAAATGCTTGATCCCATTCACCACTTAGGTATCCGCCTTGCTACAGGCGCCTTTAGGACTAGCCCTGTGCAAAGCCTCTACGTCGAGTCAAACGAATGGTCGTTGCACTACCAAAGGACATATTTAACTTTCTCCTACGCCCTTAAAGTTAGGTCAGATGTTAAACATCCTTGTCATTTCACTATATGTGACTTGTCCACTGCTAGGCTGTTTCGTAACCGCCCAGCCACTAGGCCTCCTCTGTCCCTCCGGTTGGAAGCACTATCAGAAAAAACGGGGGTCCCTCTTTTACACAATGACTTAATGGCTCCTACACGGCTTCCACCGCCTTGGGAGTGGCAGACTATCCAATGCGACATCTCTTTCTTAGAAATATCGAAACGAGCCCCGGAGGCACACATATATTCGCATTTTATAGAACTCAAGGAAAAGTACTCATGTGATGAATTTTACACAGATGCTTCGAAGTCTCCAACTGGTGTTGCTTACGCAGCTCTGGGACCCTCACTTTCAACATCTGGACCACTAAACCCACACACCAGTATCTTTACAGCAGAAGCATACGCCATACTTAAGGCTATTCAACACATACGGCTAAAAAATATCGCCAAGGCTATTGTCTTCACAGACTCATTAAGTGTAGTGAGAGCCCTAATTAGCTTACAAAAGCATAAGAACTCGGTTTTTAATGAGCTGTATAGCTTGTTATGTTCCGCATATATGTGCAATCAATCGATTATAATATGCTGGGTACCTGGTCACAAAGGTATAAAAGGCAACGAAGCTGCTGACGAAAGTGCTAGGTCAGTAATTTTTAGCGATGCAGATTCAAATATCCCCATCCCTGCCACAGACCTAAAACCCTTTCTACGCAGTAAATTGAGGAATCACTGGCAGGGCGAATGGGATACACAAAAAATGAACAAGCTTCATATAATAAAGCCAAAACTGGGGAACTGGATAAATGGGAAAATAGCAAGGTACAAGGAAGTACTTCTCTGCCGATTAAGGATAGGCCACACATACGGCACCCACTCTCATCTCTTGACTGGGGGCGATCCTCCAACTTGTGCTAAGTGCGGCTATAATCTCACTGTCCTCCATGCTCTTATTGAGTGCCCTGCAATAGAAACAGAGAGGAAAAAGTATTTCCCTGCTGCATATCGCGAGAATTTACCCCTTCACCCTGCATTTTTTCTTAGCGATGAACCTCTTTTTAACCTGCAAACAGTCTTAGAGTTTTTAGCCGAAACGGACACACTGAAAATCATCTGGCCAGGTAACTTTTAAGCACACGACTAACAGCCCTGCATTCAAGGGCTCTCTTGAAACTCTCTTGTGAGTGTTAAGTTTTATTGCATCATGTTTTAACGAAAGTCCATTGCCATAGCCCATATCACACCCTAGTCATCATCATTATTTTAGCACCTATGTATTCTACTCCACTTACCGCGGAAGTTTTAGGCCCTTTTACAGCCATATCTCACCTACCATGATGAGTTCATTAGGCACGTCACCCACAACACATCGTCAACATTACCACCTGTCATGGCGCTCTTTGGCCAAACCTGGCCCTTGCGCCATTAAACACCACTCATCATCATCACATAGTTGACATTCTTTCAATTCTTCCGCGTTACCCCGCGCCATTCAGCATTGGAATGACCTGCCAAACGACATAGTTGACATTCTTTCAATTCTTCCACGTCACCCCGCGCCATTCAGCATTGGGATGACCTGCCAAACGACATAGTTGACATTCTTTCAATTCTTCCGCGTTACCCCGCGCCATTCAGCATTGGAATGACCTGCCAAACGACGTAGTTTACATTCTTTCAATTCTTCCGCATTACCCCGCGCCATTCAGCATTGGAATGACCTGCCAAACGACATAGTTGACATTCTTTCCATTCTTCCGCGTTACCCCGCGCCATTCAGCATTGGGATGACCTGCCAAACGACATAGTTGACATTCTTTCAATTCTTCCGCGTTACCCCGCGCCATTCAGCATTGGAATGACCTGCCAAACGACATAGTTGACATTCTTTCAATTCTTCCGCGTTACCCCGCGCCATTCAGCATTGGAATGACCTGCCAAACGACATAGTTGACATTCTTTCAATTCTTCCGCGTTACCCCGTGCCATTCAGCATTGGGATGACCTGCCAAACGACATAGTTGACATTCTTTCAATTCTTCCGCGTTACCCCGCGCCATTCAGCATTGGAATGACCTGCCAAACGGCATAGTTGACATTCTTTCAATTCTTCCGCGTTACCCCGCAACATTCAGCATTGGGATGGCCTGCAAAACGACATATTGACATTCTTTCAATTCTTCCGCGTTACCCCGCGCCATTCAGCATTGGAATGACCAGCCAAACGACATAGTTGACATTCTTTTAATTCTTCCGCGTTACCCCGCGCCATTCAGCATTGGAATGACCTGCCAAACGACAAAGTTGACATTCTTTCAATTCTTCCGCGTTACCCCGTGCCATTCAGCATTGGGATGACCTGCCAAACGACATAGTTGACCTTCTTTCAATTCTTCCGCGTTACCCCGCGCCATTCAGCATTGGAATGACCTGCCAAACGACATAGTTGACATTCTTTCAATTCTTCCGCTTTACCCCGTGCCATTCAACATTGGGATGACCTGCCAAACGACATAGTTGACATTCTTTCAATTCTTCCGCGTTACCCCGCGCCATTCAGCATTGGAATGACCTGCCAAACGGCATAGTTGACATTCTTTCAATTCTTCCACGTTACCCCGCACCATTCAGCATTGGGATGGTCTGCCAAACGACATAGTTGACATTCTTTCAATTCTTCCGCGTTACCCCGCGCCATTCAGCGTTGGAATGACCAGCCAAACGACATAGTTGACATTCCTTCAATTCTTCCGCATTACCCCGCGCCATTCAGCATTGGTATGACCTGCCAAACGACATAGTTGACATTCTTTCAATTCTTCCGCGTTACCCCGTGCCATTCAGCATTGGGATGACCTGCCAAACGACATAGTTGACCTTCCTTCAATTCTTCCGCGTTACCCCGTGCCATTCAGCATTGGAATGAGCTGCCAAACGACATAGTTGACATTCTTTCAATTCTTCCGCGTTACCCCGCGCCATTCAGCATTGGGATGACCTGCCAAACGGCATAGTTGACATTCTTTCAATTCTTCCGCGTTACCCCGTGCCATTCAGCATTGGGATGACCTGCCAAACGACATAGTTGACATTCTTTCAATTCTTCCGCGTTACCCCGCGCCATTCAGCATTGGAATGACCTGCCAAACGACATAGTTGACATTCTTTCAATTCTTCCGCGTTACCCCGCGCCATTCAGCATTGGGATGACCTGCCAAACGACATAGTTGACATTCTTTCAATTCTTCCGCGTTACCCCGCGCCATTAAGCATTGGAATGACCTGCCAAACGATATAGTTGACATTCTTTCCATTCTTCCGCGTTACCCCGTGCCATTCAGCATAGGAATGACCTGCCAAACGACATAGTTGACATTCTTTCAATTCTTCCACGTTACCCCGCGCCATTCAGCATTGGGATGACCTGCCAAACGACATAGTTGACATTCTTTCAATTCTTCCGCGTTACCCCGCGCCATTCGGCATTGGAATGACCTGCCAAACGACGTAGTTGACATTCTTTCAATTCTTCCGCGTTACCCCGCGCCATTCAGCATTGGAATGACCTGCCAAACGACATAGTTGACATTCTTTCAATTCTTCCGCGTTACCCCGTGCCATTCAGCATTGGGATGACCTGCCAAACGACATAGTTGACATTCTTTCAATTCTTCCGCGTTACCCCGCGCCATTCAGCATTGGAATGACCTGCCAAACGGCATAGTTGACATTCTTTCAATTCTTCCGCGTTACCCCGCAACATTCAGCATTGGGATGGCCTGCCAAACGACATAGTTGACATTCTTTCAATTCTTCCGCGTTACCCCGCGCCATTCAGCATTGGAATGACCAGCCAAACGACATAGTTGACATTCTTTCAATTCTTCCGCGTTACCCCGCGCCATTCAGCATTGGAATGACCTGCCAAACGACAAAGTTGACATTCTTTCAATTCTTCCGCGTTACCCCGTGCCATTCAGCATTGGGATGACCTGCCAAACGACATAGTTGACCTTCTTTCAATTCTTCCGCGTTACCCCGCGCCATTCAGCATTGGAATGACCTGCCAAACGACATAGTTGACATTCTTTCAATTCTTCCGCGTTACCCCGCGCCATTCAGCATTGGGATGACCTGCCAAACGACATAGTTGACATTCTTTCAATTCTTCCGCGTTACCCCGTGCCATTCAGCATTGGGATGACCTGCCAAACGACATAGTTGACATTCTTTCAATTCTTCCGCGTTACCCCGCGCCATTCAGCATTGGGATAACCTGCCAAACGACATAGTTGACATTCTTTCAATTCTTCCGCGTTACCCCGCGCCATTCAGCATTGGAATGACCTGCCAAACGACATAGTTGACATTCTTTCAATTCTTCCGCGTTACCCCGCGCCATTCAGCATTGGAATGACCTGCCAAACGACATAGTTGACATTCTTTCAATTCTTCCGCGTTACCCCGCGCCATTCAGCATTGGGATGACCTGCCAAACGACATAGTTGACATTCTTTCAATTCTTCCGCGTTACCCCGCACCATTCAGCATTGGAATGACCTGCCAAACGACATAGTTGACATTATTTCAATTCTTCCGAGTTACCCCGCGCCATTCAGCATTGGAATGACCTGCCAAACGGCATAGTTGACATTCTTTCAATTCTTCCGCGTTACCCCGCGCCATTCAGCATTGGGATGACCTGCCAAACGACATAGTTGACATTCTTTCAATTCTTCCGCGTTACCCCGTGCCATTCAGCATTGGGATGACCTGCCAAACGACATAGTTGACATTCTTTCAATTCTTCCGCGTTACCCCGCGCCATTCAGCATTGGAATGACCTGCCAAACGGCATAGTTGACATTCTTTCAATTCTTCCGCGTTACCCCGCAACATTCAGCATTGGGATGGCCTGCAAAACGACATATTGACATTCTTTCAATTCTTCCGCGTTACCCCGCGCCATTCAGCATTGGAATGACCAGCCAAACGACATAGTTGACATTCTTTTAATTCTTCCGCGTTACCCCGCGCCATTCAGCATTGGAATGACCTGCCAAACGACAAAGTTGACATTCTTTCAATTCTTCCGCGTTACCCCGTGCCATTCAGCATTGGGATGACCTGCCAAACGACATAGTTGACCTTCTTTCAATTCTTCCGCGTTACCCCGCGCCATTCAGCATTGGAATGACCTGCCAAACGACATAGTTGACATTCTTTCAATTCTTCCGCTTTACCCCGTGCCATTCAACATTGGGATGACCTGCCAAACGACATAGTTGACATTCTTTCAATTCTTCCGCGTTACCCCGCGCCATTCAGCATTGGAATGACCTGCCAAACGGCATAGTTGACATTCTTTCAATTCTTCCACGTTACCCCGCACCATTCAGCATTGGGATGGTCTGCCAAACGACATAGTTGACATTCTTTCAATTCTTCCGCGTTACCCCGCGCCATTCAGCGTTGGAATGACCAGCCAAACGACATAGTTGACATTCCTTCAATTCTTCCGCATTACCCCGCGCCATTCAGCATTGGTATGACCTGCCAAACGACATAGTTGACATTCTTTCAATTCTTCCGCGTTACCCCGTGCCATTCAGCATTGGGATGACCTGCCAAACGACATAGTTGACCTTCCTTCAATTCTTCCGCGTTACCCCGTGCCATTCAGCATTGGAATGAGCTGCCAAACGACATAGTTGACATTCTTTCAATTCTTCCGCGTTACCCCGCGCCATTCAGCATTGGGATGACCTGCCAAACGGCATAGTTGACATTCTTTCAATTCTTCCGCGTTACCCCGTGCCATTCAGCATTGGGATGACCTGCCAAACGACATAGTTGACATTCTTTCAATTCTTCCGCGTTACCCCGCGCCATTCAGCATTGGAATGACCTGCCAAACGACATAGTTGACATTCTTTCAATTCTTCCGCGTTACCCCGCGCCATTCAGCATTGGGATGACCTGCCAAACGACATAGTTGACATTCTTTCAATTCTTCCGCGTTACCCCGCGCCATTAAGCATTGGAATGACCTGCCAAACGATATAGTTGACATTCTTTCCATTCTTCCGCGTTACCCCGTGCCATTCAGCATAGGAATGACCTGCCAAACGACATAGTTGACATTCTTTCAATTCTTCCACGTTACCCCGCGCCATTCAGCATTGGGATGACCTGCCAAACGACATAGTTGACATTCTTTCAATTCTTCCGCGTTACCCCGCGCCATTCGGCATTGGAATGACCTGCCAAACGACGTAGTTGACATTCTTTCAATTCTTCCGCGTTACCCCGCGCCATTCAGCATTGGAATGACCTGCCAAACGACATAGTTGACATTCTTTCAATTCTTCCGCGTTACCCCGTGCCATTCAGCATTGGGATGACCTGCCAAACGACATAGTTGACATTCTTTCAATTCTTCCGCGTTACCCCGCGCCATTCAGCATTGGAATGACCTGCCAAACGGCATAGTTGACATTCTTTCAATTCTTCCGCGTTACCCCGCAACATTCAGCATTGGGATGGCCTGCCAAACGACATAGTTGACATTCTTTCAATTCTTCCGCGTTACCCCGCGCCATTCAGCATTGGAATGACCAGCCAAACGACATAGTTGACATTCTTTCAATTCTTCCGCGTTACCCCGCGCCATTCAGCATTGGAATGACCTGCCAAACGACAAAGTTGACATTCTTTCAATTCTTCCGCGTTACCCCGTGCCATTCAGCATTGGGATGACCTGCCAAACGACATAGTTGACCTTCTTTCAATTCTTCCGCGTTACCCCGCGCCATTCAGCATTGGAATGACCTGCCAAACGACATAGTTGACATTCTTTCAATTCTTCCGCGTTACCCCGCGCCATTCAGCATTGGGATGACCTGCCAAACGACATAGTTGACATTCTTTCAATTCTTCCGCGTTACCCCGTGCCATTCAGCATTGGGATGACCTGCCAAACGACATAGTTGACATTCTTTCAATTCTTCCGCGTTACCCCGCGCCATTCAGCATTGGGATAACCTGCCAAACGACATAGTTGACATTCTTTCAATTCTTCCGCGTTACCCCGCGCCATTCAGCATTGGAATGACCTGCCAAACGACATAGTTGACATTCTTTCAATTCTTCCGCGTTACCCCGCGCCATTCAGCATTGGAATGACCTGCCAAACGACATAGTTGACATTCTTTCAATTCTTCCGCGTTACCCCGCGCCATTCAGCATTGGGATGACCTGCCAAACGACATAGTTGACATTCTTTCAATTCTTCCGCGTTACCCCGCACCATTCAGCATTGGAATGACCTGCCAAACGACATAGTTGACATTATTTCAATTCTTCCGAGTTACCCCGCGCCATTCAGCATTGGAATGACCTGCCAAACGACATAGTTGACATTCTTTCAATTCTTCCGCTTTACCCCGTGCCATTCAGCATTGGGATGACCTGCCAAACGACATAGTTAACATTCTTTCAATTCTTCCGCGTTACCCCGCGCCATTCAGCATTGGAATGACCTGCCAAACGGCATAGTTGACATTCTTTCAATTCTTCCGCGTTACCCCGCACCATTCAGCATTGGGATGGCCTGCCAAACGACATAGTTGACATTCTTTCAATTCTTCCGCGTTACCCCGCGCCATTCAGCATTGGAATGACCAGCCAAACGACATAGTTGACATTCTTTCAATTCTTCCGCGTTACCCCGCGCCATTCAGCATTGGAATGACCTGCCAAACGACATAGTTGACATTCTTTCAATTCTTCCGCGTTACCCCGTGCCATTCAGCATTGGGATGACCTTCCAAACGACATAGTTGACGTTCTTTCAATGCTTCCGCGTTACCCCGTGCCATTCAGCATTGGAATGACCTGTCAAACGACATAGTTGACATTCTTTCAATTCTTCCGCGTTACCCCGCGCCATTCAGCATTGGGATGACCTGCCAAACGACATAGTTGACATTCTTTCAATTCTTCCGCGTTACCCCGTGCCATTCAGCATTGGGATGGCCTGCCAAACGACATAGTTGACATTCTTTCAATTCTTCCGCGTTACCCCGCGCCATTCAGCATTGGAATGACCTGCCAAACGACATAGTTGACATTCTTTCAATTCTTCCGCGTTACCCCGCGCCAATCAGCATTGGGATGACCTGCCAAACGACATAGTTGACATTCTTTCAATTCTTCCGCGTTACCCCGCGCCATTCAGCATTGGAATGACCTGCCAAACGATATAGTTGACATTCTTTCCATTCTTCCGCGTTACCCCGTGCCATTCAGCATAGGAATGACCTGCCAAACGACATAGTTGACATTCTTTCCATTCTTCCGCGTTACCCCGTGCCATTCAGCATTGGAATGACCTGCCAAACGACATTGTTGACATTCTTTCAATTCTTCCGCGTTACCCCCTGCCATTCAGCATTGGAATGACCTGCCAAACGACATAGTTGACATTCTTTCAATTCTTCCGCGTTACCACGTGCCATTCAGGATTGGAATGACCTGCCAAACGACATAGTTGACATTCTTTCAATTCTTCCGCGTTACCCCGTGCCATTCAGCATTGGGATGGCCTGCCAAACGACGTAGTTGACATTCTTTCAATTCTTCCGCGTTACCCCGTGCCATTCAGCATTGGAATGACCTGCCAAACGACATAGTTGACATTCTTTCAATTCTTCTGCGTTACCCAGTGCCATTCAGCATTGGGATGGCCCGCCAAACGACGTAGTTCACATTCTTTCAGTTCTTCCGCGTTACCCCGTGCCATTCAGCATTGGAATGACCTGCCAAACGACATAGTTGACATTCTTTCAATTCTTCCGCGTTACCCCGTGCCATTCAGCATTGGGATGGCCTGCCAAACGACGTAGTTGACATTCTTTCAATTCTTCCGCGTTACCCCTTGCCATTCAGCATTGGAATGACCTGCCAAGCGACATAGTTGACATTCTTTCAATTCTTCCGCGTTACCCCGCGCCATTCAGCATTGGGATGGCCTGCCAAACGACATAGTTGACATTCTTTCAATTCTTCCGCGTTACCCCGCGCCATTCAGCATTGGAATGACCTGCCAAACGACATAGTTGACATTCTTTCAATTCTTCCGCATTAACCCGTGCCATTCAGCATTGGAATGACCTGCCAAACGACATAGTTGACATTCTTTCAATTCTTCTGCGTTACCCCGTGCCATTCAGCATTGGGATGGCCTGCCAAACGACGTAGTTCACATTCTTTCAATTCTTCCGCGTTACCCCGTGCCATTCAGCATTGGAATGACCTGACAAACGACATAGTTGACATTCTTTCAATTCTTCCGCGTTACCCCGTGCCATTCAGCATTGGAATGACCTGCCAAACGACATAGTTGACATTCTTTCAATTCTTCCGCGTTACCCCGTGCCATTCAGCATTGGGATGGCCTGCCAAACGACGTAGTTGACATTCTTTCAATTCTTCCGCGTTACCCCTTGCCATTCAGCATTGGAATGACCTGCCAAGCGACATAGTTGACATTCTTTCAATTCTTCCGCGTTACCCCGCGCCATTCAGCATTGGGATGGCCTGCCAAACGACGTAGTTGACATTCTTTCAATTCTTCCGCGTTACCCCTTGCCATTCAGCATTGGAATGACCTGCCAAGCGACATAGTTGACATTCTTTCAATTCTTCCGCGTTACCCCGCGCCATTCAGCATTGGGATGGCCTGCCAAACGACATAGTTGACATTCTTTCAATTCTTCCGCGTTACCCCGTGCCATTCAGCATTGGGATGGCCTGCCAAACGACGTAGTTCACATTCTGTCAATTCTTCCGCGTTACCCTGCGCCATTCAGCATTGGAATGACCTGCCAAACGACATAGTTGACATTCTTTCAATTCTTCCACGTTACCCGGTGCCATTCAGCATTGGGATGACCTGCCAAACGACATAGTTGACATTCTTTCAATTCTGCCGCGTTACCCCGCGCCATTCAGCATTGGAATGACCTGCCAAACGACATTGTTGACATTCTTTCAATTCTTCCGCGTTACCCCGCGCCATTCAGCATTGGGATGACCTGCCAAACGACATAGTTGACCTTCTTTCAATTCTTCCGCGTTACCCCGCGCCATTCAGCATTGGAATGACCTGCCAAACGACATAGTTGACATTCTTTCAATTCTTCCGCGTTACCCCGCGCCATTCAGCATTGGGATGACCTGCCAAACGACATAGTTGACATTCTTTCAATTCTTCCGCGTTACCCCGTGCCATTCAGCATTGGGATGACCTGCCAAACGACATAGTTGACATTCTTTCAATTCTTCCGCGTTACCCCGCGCCATTCAGCATTGGGATGTCCTGCCAAACGACATAGTTGACATTCTTTCAATTCTTCCGCGTTACCCCGCGCCATTCAGCATTGAAATGACCTGCCAAACGACATAGTTGACATTCTTTCAATTCTTCCGCGTTACCCCACGCCATTCAGCATTGGAATGACCTGCCAAACGACATAGTTGACATTCTTTCAATTCTTCCGCGTTACCCCGCGCCATTCAGCATTGGGATGACCTGCCAAACGACATAGTTGACATTCTTTCAATTCTTCCGCGTTACCCCGCGCCATTCAGCATTGGAATGACCTGCCAAACGACATAGTTGACATTATTTCAATTCTTCCGAGTTACCCCGCGCCATTCAGCATTGGAATGACCTGCCAAACGACATAGTTGACATTCTTTCAATTCTTCCGCTTTACCCCGTGCCATTCAGCATTGGGATGACCTGCCAAACGACATAGTTAACATTCTTTCAATTCTTCCGCGTTACCCCGCGCCATTCAGCATTGGAATGACCTGCCAAACGGCATAGTTGACATTCTTTCAATTCTTCCGCGTTACCCCGCACCATTCAGCATTGGGATGGCCTGCCAAACGACATAGTTGACATTCTTTCAATTCTTCCGCGTTACCCCGCGCCATTCAGCATTGGAATGACCAGCCAAACGACATAGTTGACATTCTTTCAATTCTTCCGCGTTACCCCGCGCCATTCAGCATTGGAATGACCTGCCAAACGACATAGTTGACATTCTTTCAATTCTTCCGCGTTACCCCGTGCCATTCAGCATTGGGATGACCTTCCAAACGACATAGTTGACGTTCTTTCAATGCTTCCGCGTTACCCCGTGCCATTCAGCATTGGAATGACCTGTCAAACGACATAGTTGACATTCTTTCAATTCTTCCGCGTTACCCCGCGCCATTCAGCATTGGGATGACCTGCCAAACGACATAGTTGACATTCTTTCAATTCTTCCGCGTTACCCCGTGCCATTCAGCATTGGGATGACCTGCCAAACGACATAGTTGACATTCTTTCAATTCTTCCGCGTTACCCCGCGCCATTCAGCATTGGAATGACCTGCCAAACGACATAGTTGACATTCTTTCAATTCTTCCGCGTTAACCCGCGCCATTCAGCATTGGGATGACCTGCCAAACGACATAGTTGACATTCTTTCAATTCTTCCGCGTTACCCCGCGCCATTCAGCATTGGAATGACCTGCCAAACGATATAGTTGACATTCTTTGCATTCTTCCGCGTTACCCCGTGCCATTCAGCATAGGAATGACCTGCCAAACGACATAGTTGACATTCTTTCCATTCTTCCGCGTTACCCCGTGTCATTCAGCATTGGAATGACCTGCCAAACGACATTGTTGACATTCTTTCAATTCTTCCGCGTTACCCCGTGCCATTCAGCATTGGAATGACCTGCCAAACGACATAGTTGACATTCTTTCAATTCTTCCGCGTTACCCCGTGCCATTCAGCATTGGAATGACCTGCCAAACGACATAGTTGACATTCTTTCAATTCTTCCGCGTTACCCCGTGCCATTCAGCATTGGGATGGCCTGCCAAACGACGTAGTTGACATTCTTTCAATTCTTCCGCGTTACCCCGTGCCATTCAGCATTGGAATGACCTGCCAAACGACATAGTTGACATTCTTTCAATTCTTCTGCGTTACCCCGCACCATTCAGCATTGGGATGGTCTGCCAAACGACATAGTTGACATTCTTTCAATTCTTCCGCGTTACCCCGCGCCATTCAGCGTTGGAATGACCAGCCAAACGACATAGTTGACATTCCTTCAATTCTTCCGCGTTACCCCGCGCCATTCAGCATTGGTATGACCTGCCAAACGACATAGTTGACATTCTTTCAATTCTTCCGCGTTACCCCGTGCCATTCAGCATTGGGATGACCTGCCAAACGACATAGTTGACCTTCTTTCAATTCTTCCGCGTTACCCCGTGCCATTCAGCATTGGAATGACCTGCCAAGCGACATAGTTGACATTCTTTCAATTCTTCCGCGTTACCCCGCGCCATTCAGCATTGGGATGGCCTGCCAAACGACATAGTTGACATTCTTTCAATTCTTCCGCGTTACCCCGCGCCATTCAGCATTGGAATGACCTGCCAAACGACATAGTTGACATTCTTTCAATTCTTCCGCGTTAACCCGTGCCATTCAGCATTGGAATGACCTGCCAAACGACATAGTTGACATTCTTTCAATTCTTCTGCGTTACCCCGTGCCATTCAGCATTGGGATGGCCTGCCAAACGACGCAGTTCACATTCTTTCAATTCTTCCGCGTTACCCCGTGCCATTCAGCATTGGAATGACCTGACAAACGACATAGTTGACATTCTTTCAATTCTTCCGCGTTACCCCGTGCCATTCAGCATTGGAATGACCTGCCAAACGACATAGTTGACATTCTTTCAATTCTTCCGCGTTACCCCGTGCCATTCAGCATTGGGATGGCCTGCCAAACGACGTAGTTGACATTCTTTCAATTCTTCCGCGTTACCCCTTGCCATTCAGCATTGGAATGACCTGCCAAGCGACATAGTTGACATTCTTTCAATTCTTCCGCGTTACCCCGCGCCATTCAGCATTGGGATGGCCTGCCAAACGACGTAGTTGACATTCTTTCAATTCTTCCGCGTTACCCCTTGCCATTCAGCATTGGAATGACCTGCCAAGCGACATAGTTGACATTCTATCAATTCTTCCGCGTTACCCCGCGCCGTTCAGCATTGGGATGGCCTGCCAAACGACATAGTTGACATTCTTTCAATTCTTCCGCGTTACCCCGTGCCATTCAGCATTGGGATGGCCTGCCAAACGACGTAGTTCACATTCTGTCAATTCTTCCGCGTTACCCTGCGCCATTCAGCATTGGAATGACCTGCCAAACGACATAGTTGACATTCTTTCAATTCTTCCACGTTACCCCGTGCCATTCAGCATTGGGATGACCTGCCAAACGACATAGTTGACATTCTTTCAATTCTGCCGCGTTACCCCGCGCCATTCAGCATTGGAATGACCTGCCAAACGACATTGTTGACATTCTTTCAATTCTTCCGCGTTACCCCGCGCCATTCAGCATTGGGATGGCCTGCCAAACGACATAGTTGACATTCTTTCAATTCTTCCGCGTTACCCCGCGCCATTCAGCATTGGAATGACCAGCCAAACGACATAGTTGACATTCTTTTAATTCTTCCGCGTTACCCCGTGCCATTCAGCATTGGGATGACCTGCAAAACGACATAGTTGACCTTCTCTCAATTCTTCCGCGTTACCCCGTGCCATTCAGCATTGGAATGACCTGCCAAACGACATAGTTGACATTCTTTCAATTCTTCCGCGTTACCCCGCGCCATTCAGCATTGGAATGACCTGCCAAACGGCATAGTTGACATTCTTTCAATTCTTCCGCGTTACCCCGCACCATTCAGCATTGGGATGGTCTGCCAAACGACATAGTTGACATTCTTTCAATTCTTCCGCGTTACCCCGCGCCATTCAGCGTTGGAATGACCAGCCAAACGACATAGTTGACATTCTTTCAATTCTTCCGCGTTACCCCGCGCCATTCAGCATTGGTATGACCTGCCAAACGACATAGTTGACATTCTTTCAATTCTTCCGCGTTACCCCGTGCCATTCAGCATTGGGATGACCTGCCAAACGACATAGTTGACCTTCTTTCAATTCTTCCGCGTTACCCCGTGCCATTCAGCATTGGAATGACCTGCCAAACGACATAGTTGACATTCTTTCAATTCTTCCGCGTTACCCCGCGCCATTCAGCATTGGGATGACCTGCCAAACGGCATAGTTGACATTCTTTCAATTCTTCCGCGTTACCCCGTGCCATTCAGCATTGGGATGACCTGCCAAACGACATAGTTGACATTCTTTCAATTCTTCCGCGTTACCCCGCGCCATTCAGCATTGGAATGACCTGCCAAACGACATAGTTGACATTCTTTCAATTCTTCCGCGTTACCCCGCGCCATTCAGCATTGGGATGACCTGCCAAACGACATAGTTGACATTCTTTCAATTCTTCCGCGTTACCCCGCGCCATTCAGCATTGGAATGACCTGCCAAACGACATAGTTGACATTCTTTCCATTCTTCCGCGTTACCCCGTGCCATTCAGCATAGGAATGACCTGCCAAACGACATAGTTGACATTCTTTCAATTCTTCCACGTTACCCCGCGCCATTCAGCATTGGGATGACCTGCCAAACGACATAGTTGACATTCTTTCAATTCTTCCGCGTTACCCCGCGCCATTCGGCATTGGAATGACCTGCCAAACGACGTAGTTGACATTCTTTCAATTCTTACGCATTACCCCGCGCCATTCAGCATTGGAATGACCTGCCAAACGACATAGTTGACATTCTTTCAATTCTTCCGCGTTACCCCGCGCCATTCAGCATTGGGATGACCTGCCAAACGACATAGTTGACATTATTTCAATTCTTCCGCGTTACCCCGCGCCATTCAGCATTGGAATGACCTGCCAAACGACATAGTTGACATTCTTTCAATTCTTCCGCGTTACCCCGCGCCATTCAGCATTGGAATGACCTGCCAAACGACATAGTTGACATTCTTTCAATTCTTCCACGTTACCCCGCGCCATTCAGCATTGGGATGACCTGCCAAACGACATAGTTGACATTCTTTCAATTCTTCCGCGTTACCCCGCGCCATTCAGCATTGGAATGACCTGCCAAACGACGTAGTTTACATTCTTTCAATCCTTCCGCATTACCCCGCGCCATTCAGCATTGGAATGACCTGCCAAACGACATAGTTGACATTCTTTCCATTCTTCCGCGTTACCCCGCGCCATTCAGCATTGGGATGACCTGCCAAACGACATAGTTGACATTCTTTCAATTCTTCCGCGTTACCCCGCGCCATTCAGCATTGGAATGACCTGCCAAACGACATAGTTGACATTCTTTCAATTCTTCCGCGTTACCCCGCGCCATTCAGCATTGGAATGACCTGCCAAACGACATAGTTGACATTCTTTCAATTCTTCCGCGTTACCCCGTGCCATTCACCATTGGGATGACCTGCCAAACGACATAGTTGACATTCTTTCAATTCTTCCGCGTTACCCCGCGCCATTCAGCATTGGAATGACCTGCCAAACGGCATAGTTGACATTCTTTCAATTCTTCCGCGTTACCCCGCAACATTCAGCATTGGGATGGCCTGCCAAACGACATATTGACATTCTTTCAATTCTTCCGCGTTACCCCGTGCCATTCAGCATTGGGATGACCTGCCAAACGACAAAGTTGACGTTCTTTCAATTCTTCCGCGTTACCCTGTGCCATTCAGCATTGGGATGACCTGCCAAACGACATAGTTGACCTTCTTTCAATTCTTCCGCGTTACCCCGCGCCATTCAGCATTGGAATGACCTGCCAAACGACATAGTTGACATTCTTTCAATTCTTCCGCTTTACCCCGTGCCATTCAACATTGGGATGACCTGCCAAACGACATAGTTGACATTCTTTCAATTCTTCCGCGTTACCCCGCGCCATTCAGCATTGGAATGACCTGCCAAACGGCATAGTTGACATTCTTTCAATTCTTCCACGTTACCCCGCACCATTCAGCATTGGGATGGTCTGCCAAACGACATAGTTGACATTCTTTCAATTCTTCCGCGTTACCCCGCGCCATTCAGCGTTGGAATGACCAGCCAAACGACATAGTTGACATTCCTTCAATTCTTCCGCGTTACCCCGCGCCATTCAGCATTGGTATGACCTGCCAAACGACATAGTTGACATTCTTTCAATTCTTCCGCGTTACCCCGTGCCATTCAGCATTGGGATGACCTGCCAAACGACATAGTTGACCTTCTTTCAATTCTTCCGCGTTACCCCGTGCCATTCAGCATTGGAATGACCTGCCAAACGACATAGTTGACATTCTTTCAATTCTTCCGCGTTACCCCGCGCCATTCAGCATTGGGATGACCTGCCAAACGGCATAGTTGACATTCTTTCAATTCTTCCGCGTTACCCCGTGCCATTCAGCATTGGGATGACCTGCCAAACGACATAGTTGACATTCTTTCAATTCTTCCGCGTTACCCCGCGCCATTCAGCATTGGAATGACCTGCCAAATGACATAGTTGACATTCTTTCAATTCTTCCGCGTTACCCCGCGCCATTCAGCATTGGGATGACCTGCCAAACGACATAGTTGACATTCTTTCAATTCTTCCGCGTTACCCCGCGCCATTCAGCATTGGAATGACCTGCCAAACGATATAGTTGACATTCTTTCCATTCTTCCGCGTTACCCCGTGCCATTCAGCATAGGAATGACCTGCCAAACGACATAGTTGACATTCTTTCAATTCTTCCACGTTACCCCGCGCCATTCAGCATTGGGATGACCTGCCAAACGACATAGTTGACATTCTTTCAATTCTTCCGCGTTACCCCGCGCCATTCGGCATTGGAATGACCTACCAAACGACGTAGTTGACATTCTTTCAATTCTTCCGCGTTACCCCGCGCCATTCAGCATTGGAATGACCTGCTAAACGACATAGTTGACATTCTTTCAATTCTTCCGCGTTACCCCGTGCCATTCAGCATTGGGATGACCTGCCAAACGACATAGTTGACATTCTTTCAATTCTTCCGCGTTACCCCGCGCCATTCAGCATTGGAATGACCTGCCAAACGGCATAGTTGACATTCTTTCAATTCTTCCGCGTTACCCCGCAACATTCAGCATTGGGATGGCCTGCCAAACGACATAGTTGACATTCTTTCAATTCTTCCGCGTTACCCCGCGCCATTCAGCATTGGAATGACCAGCCAAACGACATAGTTGACATTCTTTCAATTCTTCCGCGTTACCCCGCGCCATTCAGCATTGGAATGACCTGCCAAACGACAAAGTTGACATTCTTTCAATTCTTCCGCGTTACCCCGTGCCATTCAGCATTGGGATGACCTGCCAAACGACATAGTTGACCTTCTTTCAATTCTTCCGCGTTACCCCGCGCCATTCAGCATTGGAATGACCTGCCAAACGACATAGTTGACATTCTTTCAATTCTTCCGCGTTACCCCGCGCCATTCAGCATTGGGATGACCTGCCAAACGACATAGTTGACATTCTTTCAATTCTTCCGCGTTACCCCGTGCCATTCAGCATTGGGATGACCTGCCAAACGACATAGTTGACATTCTTTCAATTCTTCCGCGTTACCCCGCGCCATTCAGCATTGGGATGACCTGCCAAACGACATAGTTGACATACTTTCAATTCTTCCGCGTTACCCCGCGCCATTCAGCATTGGAATGACCTGCCAAACGACATAGTTGACATTCTTTCAATTCTTCCGCGTTACCCCGCGCCATTCAGCATTGGAATGACCTGCCAAACGACATAGTTGACATTCTTTCAATTCTTCCGCGTTACCCCGCGCCATTCAGCATTGGGATGACCTGCCAAACGGCATAGTTGACATTCTTTCAATTCTTCCGCGTTACCCCGCGCCATTCAGCATTGGAATGACCTGCCAAACGACATAGTTGACATTATTTCAATTCTTCCGAGTTACCCCGCGCCATTCAGCATTGGAATGACCTGCCAAACGACATAGTTGACATTCTTTCAATTCTTCCGCTTTACCCCGTGCCATTCAGCATTGGGATGACCTGCCAAACGACATAGTTAACATTCGTTCAATTCTTCCGCGTTACCCCGCGCCATTCAGCATTGGAATGACCTGCCAAACGGCATAGTTGACATTCTTTCAATTCTTCCGCGTTACCCCGCACCATTCAGCATTGGGATGGCCTGCCAAACGACATAGTTGACATTCTTTCAATTCTTCCGCGTTACCCCGCGCCATTCAGCATTGGAATGACCAGCCAAACGACATAGTTGACATTCTTTCAATTCTTCCGCGTTACCCCGCGCCATTCAGCATTGGAATGACCTGCCAAACGACATAGTTGACATTCTTTCAATTCTTCCGCGTTACCCCGTGCCATTCAGCATTGGGATGACCTTCCAAACGACATAGTTGACGTTCTTTCAATGCTTCCGCGTTACCCCGTGCCATTCAGCATTGGAATGACCTGTCAAACGACATAGTTGACATTCTTTCAATTCTTCCGCGTTACCCCGCGCCATTCAGCATTGGGATGACCCGCCAAACGACATAGTTGACATTCTTTCAATTCTTCCGCGTTACCCCGTGCCATTCAGCATTGGGATGGCCTGCCAAACGACATAGTTGACATTCTTTCAATTCTTCCGCGTTACCCCGCGCCATTCAGCATTGGAATGACCTGCCAAACGACATAGTTGACATTCTTTCAATTCTTCCGCGTTACCCCGCGCCAATCAGCATTGGGATGACCTGCCAAACGACATAGTTGACATTCTTTCAATTCTTCCGCGTTACCCCGCGCCATTCAGCATTGGAATGACCTGCCAAACGATATAGTTGACATTCTTTCCATTCTTCCGCGTTACCCCGTGCCATTCAGCATAGGAATGACCTGCCAAACGACATAGTTGACATTCTTTCCACTCTTCCGCGTTACCCCGTGCCATTCAGCATTGGAATGACCTGCCAAACGACATTGTTGACATTCTTTCAATTCTTCCGCGTTACCCCCTGCCATTCAGCATTGGAATGACCTGCCAAACGACATAGTTGACATTCTTTCAATTCTTCCGCGTTACCCCGTGCCATTCAGCATTGGAATGACCTGCCAAACGACATAGTTGACATTCTTTCAATTCTTCCGCGTTACCCCGTGCCATTCAGCATTGGGATGGCCTGCCAAACGACGTAGTTGACATTCTTTCAATTCTTCCGCGTTACCCCGTGCCATTCAGCATTGGAATGACCTGCCAAACGACATAGTTGACATTCTTTCAATTCTTCTGCGTTACCCCGTGCCATTCAGCATTGGGATGGCCTGCCAAACGACGTAGTTCACATTCTTTCAGTTCTTCCGCGTTACCCCGTGCCATTCAGCATTGGAATGACCTGCCAAACGACATAGTTGACATTCTTTCAATTCTTTCGCGTTACCCCGTGCCATTCAGCATTGGGATGGCCTGCCAAACGACGTAGTTGACATTCTTTCAATTCTTCCGCGTTACCCCTTGCCATTCAGCATTGGAATGACCTGCCAAGCGACATAGTTGACATTCTTTCAATTCTTCCGCGTTACCCCGCGCCATTCAGCATTGGGATGGCCTGCCAAACGACATAGTTGACATTCTTTCAATTCTTCCGCGTTACCCCGCGCCATTCAGCATTGGAATGACCTGCCAAACGACATAGTTGACATTCTTTCAATTCTTCCGCGTTAACCCGTGCCATTCAGCATTGGAATGACCTGCCAAACGACATAGTTGACATTCTTTCAATTCTTCTGCGTTACCCCGTGCCATTCAGCATTGGGATGGCCTGCCAAACGACGTAGTTCACATTCTTTCAATTCTTCCGCGTTACCCCGTGCCATTCAGCATTGGAATGACCTGACAAACGACATAGTTGACATTCTTTCAATTCTTCCGCGTTACCCCGTGCCATTCAGCATTGGAATGACCTGCCAAACGACATAGTTGACATTCTTTCAATTCTTCCGCGTTACCCCGTGCCATTCAGCATTGGGATGGCCTGCCAAACGACGTAGTTGACATTCTTTCAATTCTTCCGCGTTACCCCTTGCCATTCAGCATTGGAATGACCTGCCAAACGGCATAGTTGACATTCTTTCAATTCTTCCGCGTTACCCCGCAACATTCAGCATTGGGATGGCCTGCCAAACGACATATTGACATTCTTTCAATTCTTCCGCGTTACCCCGTGCCATTCAGCATTGGGATGACCTGCCAAACGACATAGTTGACCTTCTTTCAATTCTTCCGCGTTACCCCGCGCCATTCAGCATTGGAATGACCTGCCAAACGACATAGTTGACATTCTTTCAATTCTTCCGCTTTACCCCGTGCCATTCAACATTGGGATGACCTGCCAAACGACATAGTTGACATTCTTTCAATTCTTCCGCGTTACCCCGCGCCATTCAGCATTGGAATGACCTGCCAAACGGCATAGTTGACATTCTTTCAATTCTTCCACGTTACCCCGCACCATTCAGCATTGGGATGGTCTGCCAAACGACATAGTTGACATTCTTTCAATTCTTCCGCGTTACCCCGCGCCATTCAGCGTTGGAATGACCAGCCAAACGACATAGTTGACATTCCTTCAATTCTTCCGCGTTACCCCGCGCCATTCAGCATTGGTATGACCTGCCAAACGACATAGTTGACATTCTTTCAATTCTTCCGCGTTACCCCGTGCCATTCAGCATTGGGATGACCTGCCAAACGACATAGTTGACCTTCTTTCAATTCTTCCGCGTTACCCCGTGCCATTCAGCATTGGAATGACCTGCCAAACGACATAGTTGACATTCTTTCAATTCTTCCGCGTTACCCCGCGCCATTCAGCATTGGGATGACCTGCCAAACGACATAGTTGACATTCTTTCAATTCTTCCGCGTTACCCCGCGCCATTCAGCATTGGAATGACCTGCCAAACGATATAGTTGACATTCTTTCCATTCTTCCGCGTTACCCCGTGCCATTCAGCATAGGAATGACCTGCCAAACGACATAGTTGACATTCTTTCAATTCTTCCACGTTACCCCGCGCCATTCAGCATTGGGATGTCCTGCCAAACGACATAGTTGACATTCTTTCAATTCTTCCGCGTTACCCCGCGCCATTCGGCATTGGAATGACCTGCCAAACGACGTAGTTGACATTCTTTCAATTCTTCCGCGTTACCCCGCGCCATTCAGCATTGGAATGACCTGCCAAACGACATAGTTGACATTCTTTCAATTCTTCCGCGTTACCCCGTGCCATTCAGCATTGGGATGACCTGCCAAACGACATAGTTGACATTCTTTCAATTCTTCCGCGTTACCCCGCGCCATTCAGCATTGGAATGACCTGCCAAACGACATAGTTGACATTCTTTCAATTCTTCCGCATTACCCCGCGCCATTCAGCATTGGGATGACCTGCCAAACGGCATAGTTGACATTCTTTCAATTCTTCCGCGTTACCCCGCGCCATTCAGCATTGGAATGACCTGCCAAACGACATAGTTGACATTATTTCAATTCTTCCGAGTTACCCCGCGCCATTCAGCATTGGAATGACCTGCCAAACGACATAGTTGACATTCTTTCAATTCTTCCGCTTTACCCCGTGCCATTCAGCATTGGGATGACCTGCCAAACGACATAGTTAACATTCTTTCAATTCTTCCGCCTTACCCCGCGCCATTCAGCATTGGAATGACCTGCCAAACGGCATAGTTGACATTCTTTCAATTCTTCCGCGTTACCCCGCACCATTCAGCATTGGGATGGCCTGCCAAACGACATAGTTGACATTCTTTCAATTCTTCCGCGTTACCCCGCGCCATTCAGCATTGGAATGACCAGCCAAACGACATAGTTGACATTCTTTCAATTCTTCCGCGTTACCCCGCGCCATTCAGCATTGGAATGACCTGCCAAACGACATAGTTGACATTCTTTCAATTCTTCCGCGTTACCCCGTGCCATTCAGCATTGGGATGACCTTCCAAACGACATAGTTGACGTTCTTTCGATGCTTCCGCGTTACCCCGTGCCATTCAGCATTGGAATGACCTGTCAAACGACATAGTTGACATTCTTTCAATTCTTCCGCGTTACCCCGCGCCATTCAGCATTGGGATGACCTGCCAAACGACATAGTTGACATTCTTTCAATTCTTCCGCGTTACCCCGTGCCATTCAGCATTGGGATGGCCTGCCAAACGACATAGTTGACATTCTTTCAATTCTTCCGCGTTACCCCGCGCCATTCAGCATTGGAATGACCTGCCAAACGACATAGTTGACATTCTTTCAATTCTTCCGCGTTACCCCGCGCCAATCAGCATTGGGATGACCTGCCAAACGACATAGTTGACATTCTTTCAATTCTTCCGCGTTACCCCGCGCCATTCAGCATTGGAATGACCTGCCAAACGATATAGTTGACATTCTTTCCATTCTTCCGCGTTACCCCGTGCCATTCAGCATAGGAATGACCTGCCAAACGACATAGTTGACATTCTTTCCATTCTTCCGCGTTACCCCGTGCCATTCAGCATTGGAATGACCTGCCAAACGACATTGTTGACATTCTTTCAATTCTTCCGCGTTACCCCCTGCCATTCAGCATTGGAATGACCTGCCAAACGACATAGTTGACATTCTTTCAATTCTTCCGCGTTACCCCGTGCCATTCAGCATTGGAATGACCTGCCAAACGACATAGTTGACATTCTTTCAATTCTTCCGCGTTACCCCGTGCCATTCAGCATTGGGATGGCCTGCCAAACGACGTAGTTGACATTCTTTCAATTCTTCCGCGTTACCCCGTGCCATTCAGCATTGGAATGACCTGCCAAACGACATAGTTGACATTCTTTCAATTCTTCTGCGTTACCCCGTGCCATTCAGCATTGGGATGGCCTGCCAAACGACGTAGTTCACATTCTTTCAGTTCTTCCGCGTTACCCCGTGCCATTCAGCATTGGAATGACCTGCCAAACGACATAGTTGACATTCTTTCAATTCTTCCGCGTTACCCCGTGCCATTCAGCATTGGGATGGCCTGCCAAACGACGTAGTTGACATTCTTTCAATTCTTCCGCGTTACCCCTTGCCATTCAGCATTGGAATGACCTGCCAAGCGACATAGTTGACATTCTTTCAATTCTTCCGCGTTACCCCGCGCCATTCAGCATTGGGATGGCCTGCCAAACGACATAGTTGACATTCTTTCAATTCTTCCGCGTTACCCCGCGCCATTCAGCATTGGAATGACCTGCCAAACGACATAGTTGACATTCTTTCAATTCTTCCGCGTTAACCCGTGCCATTCAGCATTGGAATGACCTGCCAAACGACATAGTTGACATTCTTTCAATTCTTCTGCGTTACCCCGTGCCATTCAGCATTGGGATGGCCTGCCAAACGACGTAGTTCACATTCTTTCAATTCTTCCGCGTTACCCCGTGCCATTCAGCATTGGAATGACCTGACAAACGACATAGTTGACATTCTTTCAATTCTTCCGCGTTACCCCGTGCCATTCAGCATTGGAATGACCTGCCAAACGACATAGTTGACATTCTTTCAATTCTTCCGCGTTACCCCGTGCCATTCAGCATTGAGATGGCCTGCCAAACGACGTAGTTGACATTCTTTAAATTCTTCCGCGTTACCCCTTGCCATTCAGCATTGGAATGACCTGCCAAGCGACATAGTTGACATTCTTTCAATTCTTCCGCGTTACCCCGCGCCATTCAGCATTGGGATGGCCTACCAAACGACGTAGTTGACATTCTTTCAATTCTTCCGCGTTACCCCTTGCCATTCAGCATTGGAATGACCTGCCAAGCGACATAGTTGACATTCTTTCAATTCTTCCGCGTTACCCCGCGCCATTCAGCATTGGGATGGCCTGCCAAACGACATAGTTGACATTCTTTCAATTCTTCCGCGTTACCCCGTGCCATTCAGCATTGGGATGGCCTGCCAAACGACGTAGTTCACATTCTGTCAATTCTTCCGCGTTACCCTGCGCCATTCAGCATTGGAATGACCTGCCAAACGACATAGTTGACATTCTTTCAATTCTTCCACGTTACCCCGTGCCATTCAGCATTGGGATGACCTGCCAAACGACATAGTTGACATTCTTTCAATTCTGCCGCGTTATCCCGCGCCATTCAGCATTGGAATGACCTGCCAAACGACATTGTTGACATTCTTTCAATTCTTCCGCGTTACCCCGCGCCATTCAGCATTGGGATGACCTGCCAAACGACATAGTTGACCTTCTTTCAATTCTTCCGCGTTACCCCGCGCCATTCAGCATTGGAATGACCTGCCAAACGACATAGTTGACATTCTTTCAATTCTTCCGCGTTACCCCGCGCCATTCAGCATTGGGATGACCTGCCAAACGACATAGTTGACATTCTTTCAATTCTTCCGCGTTACCCCGTGCCATTCAGCATTGGGATGACCTGCCAAACGACATAGTTGACATTCTTTCAATTCTTCCGCGTTACCCCGCGCCATTCAGCATTGGGATGACCTGCCAAACGACATAGTTGACATTCTTTCAATTCTTCCGCGTTACCCCGCGCCATTCAGCATTGGAATGACCTGCCAAACGACATAGTTGACATTCTTTCAATTCTTCCGCGTTACCCCGCGCCATTCAGCATTGGAATGACCTGCCAAACGACATAGTTGACATTCTTTCAATTCTTCCGCGTTACCCCGCGCCATTCAGCATTGGGATGACCTGCCAAACGACATAGTTGACATTCTTTCAATTCTTCCGCGTTACCCCGCGCCATTCAGCATTGGAATGACCTGCCAAACGACATAGTTGACATTATTTCAATTCTTCCGAGTTACCCCGCGCCATTCAGCATTGGAATGACCTGCCAAACGACATAGTTGACATTCTTTCAATTCTTCCGCTTTACCCCGTGCCATTCAGCATTGGGATGACCTGCCAAACGACATAGTTAACATTCTTTCAATTCTTCCGCGTTACCCCGCGCCATTCAGCATTGGAATGACCTGCCAAACGGCATAGTTGACATTCTTTCAATTCTTCCGCGTTACCCCGCACCATTCAGCATTGGGATGGCCTGCCAAACGACATAGTTGACATTCTTTCAATTCTTCCGCGTTACCCCGCGCCATTCAGCATTGGAATGACCAGCCAAACGACATAGTTGACATTCTTTCAATTCTTCCGCGTTACCCCGCGCCATTCAGCATTGGAATGACCTGCCAAACGACATAGTTGACATTCTTTCAATTCTTCCGCGTTACCCCGTGCCATTCAGCATTGGGATGACCTTCCAAACGACATAGTTGACGTTCTTTCAATGCTTCCGCGTTACCCCGTGCCATTCAGCATTGGAATGACCTGTCAAACGACATAGTTGACATTCTTTCAATTCTTCCGCGTTACCCCGCGCCATTCAGCATTGGGATGACCTGCCAAACGACATAGTTGACATTCTTTCAATTCTTCCGCGTTACCCCGTGCCATTCAGCATTGGGATGACCTGCCAAACGACATAGTTGACATTCTTTCAATTCTTCCGCGTTACCCCCCGCCATTCAGCATTGGAATGACCTGCCAAACGACATAGTTGACATTCTTTCAATTCTTCCGCGTTACCCCGCGCCATTCAGCATTGGGATGACCTGCCAAACGACATAGTTGACATTCTTTCAATTCTTCCGCGTTACCCCGCGCCATTCAGCATTGGAATGACCTGCCAAACGATATAGTTGACATTCTTTCCATTCTTCCGCGTTACCCCGTGCCATTCAGCATAGGAATGACCTGCCAAACGACATAGTTGACATTCTTTCCATTCGTCCGCGTTACCCCGTGTCATTCAGCATTGGAATGACCTGCCAAACGACATTGTTGACATTCTTTCAATTCTTCCGCGTTACCCCGTGCCATTCAGCATTGGAATGACCTGCCAAACGACATAGTTGACATTCTTTCAATTCTTCCGCGTTACCCCGTGCCATTCAGCATTGGAATGACCTGCCAAACGACATAGTTGACATTCTTTCAATTCTTCCGCGTTACCCCGTGCCATTCAGCATTGGGATGGCCTGCCAAACGACGTAGTTGACATTCTTTCAATTCTTCCGCGTTACCCCGTGCCATTCAGCATTGGAATGACCTGCCAAACGACATAGTTGACATTCTTTCAATTCTTCTGCGTTACCCCGTGCCATTCAGCATTGGGATGGCCTGCCAAACGACGTAGTTCACATTCTTTCAATTCTTCCGCGTTACCCCGTGCCATTCAGCATTGGAATGACCTGACAAACGACATAGTTGACATTCTTTCAATTCTTCCGCGTTACCCCGTGCCATTCAGCATTGGAATGACCTGCCAAACGACATAGTTGACATTCTTTCAATTCTTCCGCGTTACCCCGCGCCATTCAGCATTGGAATGACCTGCCAAACGACATAGTTGACATTATTTCAATTCTTCCGAGTTACCCCGCGCCATTCAGCATTGGAATGACCTGCCAAACGACATAGTTGACATTCTTTCAATTCTTCCGCTTTACCCCGTGCCATTCAGCATTGGGATGACCTGCCAAACGACATAGTTAACATTCTTTCAATTCTTCCGCGTTACCCCGTGCCATTCAGCATTGGGATGGCCTGCCAAACGACGTAGTTGACATTCTTTCAATTCTTCCGCGTTACCCCGTGCCATTCAGCATTGGAATGACCTGCCAAACGACATAGTTGACATTCTTTCAATTCTTCTGCGTTACCCCGTGCCATTCAGCATTGGGATGGCCTGCCAAACGACGTAGTTCACATTCTTTCAATTCTTCCGCGTTACCCCGTGCCATTCAGCATTGGAATGACCTGCCAAACGACATAGTTGACATTCTTTCAATTCTTCCGCGTTACCCCGCGCCATTCAGCATTGGAATGACCTGCCAAACGACATAGTTGACATTATTTCAATTCTTCCGAGTTACCCCGCGCCATTCAGCATTGGAATGACCTGCCAAACGACATAGTTGACATTCTTTCAATTCTTCCGCTTTACCCCGTGCCATTCAGCATTGGGATGACCTGCCAAACGACATAGTTAACATTCTTTCAATTCTTCCGCGTTACCCCGTGCCATTCAGCATTGGGATGGCCTGCCAAACGACGTAGTTGACATTCTTTCAATTCTTCCGCGTTACCCCGTGCCATTCAGCATTGGAATGACCTGCCAAACGACATAGTTGACATTCTTTCAATTCTTCTGCGTTACCCCGTGCCATTCAGCATTGGGATGGCCTGCCAAACGACGTAGTTCACATTCTTTCAATTCTTCCGCGTTACCCCGTGCCATTCAGCATTGGAATGACCTGACAAACGACATAGTTGACATTCTTTCAATTCTTCCGCGTTACCCCGTGCCATTCAGCATTGGAATGACCTGCCAAACGACATAGTTGACATTCTTTCAATTCTTCCGCGTTACCCCGCGCCATTCAGCATTGGAATGACCTGCCAAACGACATAGTTGACATTATTTCAATTCTTCCGAGTTACCCCGCGCCATTCAGCATTGGAATGACCTGCCAAACGACATAGTTGACATTCTTTCAATTCTTCCGCTTTACCCCGTGCCATTCAGCATTGGGATGACCTGCCAAACGACATAGTTAACATTCTTTCAATTCTTCCGCGTTACCCCGCGCCATTCAGCATTGGAATGACCTGCCAAACGGCATAGTTGACATTCTTTCAATTCTTCCGCGTTACCCCGCACCATTCAGCATTGGGATGGCCTGCCAAACGACATAGTTGACATTCTTTCAATTCTTCCGCGTTACCCCACGCCATTCAGCATTGGAATGACCAGCCAAACGACATAGTTGACATTCTTTCAATTCTTCCGCGTTACCCCGCGCCATTCAGCATTGGAATGACCTGCCAAACGACATAGTTGACATTCTTTCAATTCTTCCGCGTTACCCCGTGCCATTCAGCATTGGGATGACCTTCCAAACGACATAGTTGACGTTCTTTCAATGCTTCCGCGTTACCCCGTGCCATTCAGCATTGGAATGACCTGTCAAACGACATAGTTGACATTCTTTCAATTCTTCCGCGTTACCCCGCGCCATTCAGCATTGGGATGACCTGCCAAACGACATAGTTGACATTCTTTCAATTCTTCCGCGTTACCCCGTGCCATTCAGCATTGGGATGGCCTGCCAAACGACATAGTTGACATTCTTTCAATTCTTCCGCGTTACCCCGCGCCATTCAGCATTGGAATGACCTGCCAAACGACATAGTTGACATTCTTTCAATTCTTCCGCGTTACCCCGCGCCAATCAGCATTGGGATGACCTGCCAAACGACATAGTTGACATTCTTTCAATTCTTCCGCGTTACCCCGCGCCATTCAGCATTGGAATGACCTGCCAAACGATATAGTTGACATTCTTTCCATTCTTCCGCGTTACCCCGTGCCATTCAGCATAGGAATGACCTGCCAAACGACATAGTTGACATTCTTTCCATTCTTCCGCGTTACCCCGTGCCATTCAGCATTGGAATGACCTGCCAAACGACATTGTTGACATTCTTTCAATTCTTCCGCGTTACCCCCTGCCATTCAGCATTGGAATGACCTGCCAAACGACATAGTTGACATTCTTTCAATTCTTCCGCGTTACCCCGTGCCATTCAGCATTGGAATGACCTGCCAAACGACATAGTTGACATTCTTTCAATTCTTCCGCGTTACCCCGTGCCATTCAGCATTGGGATGGCCTGCCAAACGACGTAGTTGACATTCTTTCAATTCTTCCGCGTTACCCCGTGCCATTCAGCATTGGAATGACCTGCCAAACGACATAGTTGACATTCTTTCAATTCTTCTGCGTTACCCCGTGCCATTCAGCATTGGGATGGCCTGCCAAACGACGTAGTTCACATTCTTTCAGTTCTTCCGCGTTACCCCGTGCCATTCAGCATTGGAATGACCTGCCAAACGACATAGTTGACATTCTTTCAATTCTTCCGCGTTACCCCGTGCCATTCAGCATTGGGATGGCCTGCCAAACGACGTAGTTGACATTCTTTCAATTCTTCCGCGTTACCCCTTGCCATTCAGCATTGGAATGACCTGCCAAGCGACATAGTTGACATTCTTTCAATTCTTCCGCGTTACCCCGCGCCATTCAGCATTGGGATGGCCTGCCAAACGACATAGTTGACATTCTTTCAATTCTTCCGCGTTACCCCGCGCCATTCAGCATTGGAATGACCTGCCAAACGACATAGTTGACATTCTTTCAATTCTTCCGCGTTAACCCGTGCCATTCAGCATTGGAATGACCTGCCAAACGACATAGTTGACATTCTTTCAATTCTTCTGCGTTACCCCGTGCCATTCAGCATTGGGATGGCCTGCCAAACGACGTAGTTCACATTCTTTCAATTCTTCCGCGTTACCCCGTGCCATTCAGCATTGGAATGACCTGACAAACGACATAGTTGACATTCTTTCAATTCTTCCGCGTTACCCCGTGCCATTCAGCATTGGAATGACCTGCCAAACGACATAGTTGACATTCTTTCAATTCTTCCGCGTTACCCCGTGCCATTCAGCATTGGGATGGCCTGCCAAACGACGTAGTTGACATTCTTTCAATTCTTCCGCGTTACCCCTTGCCATTCAGCATTGGAATGACCTGCCAAGCGACATAGTTGACATTCTTTCAATTCTTCCGCGTTACCCCGCGCCATTCAGCATTGGGATGGCCTACCAAACGACGTAGTTGACATTCTTTCAATTCTTCCGCGTTACCCCTTGCCATTCAGCATTGGAATGACCTGCCAAGCGACATAGTTGACATTCTTTCAATTCTTCCGCGTTACCCCGCGCCATTCAGCATTGGGATGGCCTGCCAAACGACATAGTTGACATTCTTTCAATTCTTCCGCGTTACCCCGTGCCATTCAGCATTGGGATGGCCTGCCAAACGACGTAGTTCACATTCTGTCAATTCTTCCGCGTTACCCTGCGCCATTCAGCATTGGAATGACCTGCCAAACGACATAGTTGACATTCTTTCAATTCTTCCACGTTACCCCGTGCCATTCAGCATTGGGATGACCTGCCAAACGACATAGTTGACATTCTTTCAATTCTGCCGCGTTATCCCGCGCCATTCAGCATTGGAATGACCTGCCAAACGACATTGTTGACATTCTTTCAATTCTTCCGCGTTACCCCGCGCCATTCAGCATTGGGATGACCTGCCAAACGACATAGTTGACCTTCTTTCAATTCTTCCGCGTTACCCCGCGCCATTCAGCATTGGAATGACCTGCCAAACGACATAGTTGACATTCTTTCAATTCTTCCGCGTTACCCCGCGCCATTCAGCATTGGGATGACCTGCCAAACGACATAGTTGACATTCTTTCAATTCTTCCGCGTTACCCCGTGCCATTCAGCATTGGGATGACCTGCCAAACGACATAGTTGACATTCTTTCAATTCTTCCGCGTTACCCCGCGCCATTCAGCATTGGGATGACCTGCCAAACGACATAGTTGACATTCTTTCAATTCTTCCGCGTTACCCCGCGCCATTCAGCATTGGAATGACCTGCCAAACGACATAGTTGACATTCTTTCAATTCTTCCGCGTTACCCCGCGCCATTCAGCATTGGAATGACCTGCCAAACGACATAGTTGACATTCTTTCAATTCTTCCGCGTTACCCCGCGCCATTCAGCATTGGGATGACCTGCCAAACGACATAGTTGACATTCTTTCAATTCTTCCGCGTTACCCCGCGCCATTCAGCATTGGAATGACCTGCCAAACGACATAGTTGACATTATTTCAATTCTTCCGAGTTACCCCGCGCCATTCAGCATTGGAATGACCTGCCAAACGACATAGTTGACATTCTTTCAATTCTTCCGCTTTACCCCGTGCCATTCAGCATTGGGATGACCTGCCAAACGACATAGTTAACATTCTTTCAATTCTTCCGCGTTACCCCGCGCCATTCAGCATTGGAATGACCTGCCAAACGGCATAGTTGACATTCTTTCAATTCTTCCGCGTTACCCCGCACCATTCAGCATTGGGATGGCCTGCCAAACGACATAGTTGACATTCTTTCAATTCTTCCGCGTTACCCCGCGCCATTCAGCATTGGAATGACCAGCCAAACGACATAGTTGACATTCTTTCAATTCTTCCGCGTTACGCCGCGCCATTCAGCATTGGAATGACCTGCCAAACGACATAGTTGACATTCTTTCAATTCTTCCGCGTTACCCCGTGCCATTCAGCATTGGGATGACCTTCCAAACGACATAGTTGACGTTCTTTCAATGCTTCCGCGTTACCCCGTGCCATTCAGCATTGGAATGACCTGTCAAACGACATAGTTGACATTCTTTCAATTCTTCCGCGTTACCCCGCGCCATTCAGCATTGGGATGACCTGCCAAACGACATAGTTGACATTCTTTCAATTCTTCCGCGTTACCCCGTGCCATTCAGCATTGGGATGACCTGCCAAACGACATAGTTGACATTCTTTCAATTCTTCCGCGTTACCCCCCGCCATTCAGCATTGGAATGACCTGCCAAACGACATAGTTGACATTCTTTCAATTCTTCCGCGTTACCCCGCGCCATTCAGCATTGGGATGACCTGCCAAACGACATAGTTGACATTCTTTCAATTCTTCCGCGTTACCCCGCGCCATTCAGCATTGGAATGACCTGCCAAACGATATAGTTGACATTCTTTCCATTCTTCCGCGTTACCCCGTGCCATTCAGCATAGGAATGACCTGCCAAACGACATAGTTGACATTCTTTCCATTCTTCCGCGTTACCCCGTGTCATTCAGCATTGGAATGACCTGCCAAACGACATTGTTGACATTCTTTCAATTCTTCCGCGTTACCCCGTGCCATTCAGCATTGGAATGACCTGCCAAACGACATAGTTGACATTCTTTCAATTCTTCCGCGTTACCCCGTGCCATTCAGCATTGGAATGACCTGCCAAACGACATAGTTGACATTCTTTCAATTCTTCCGCGTTACCCCGTGCCATTCAGCATTGGGATGGCCTGCCAAACGACGTAGTTGACATTCTTTCAATTCTTCCGCGTTACCCCGTGCCATTCAGCATTGGAATGACCTGCCAAACGACATAGTTGACATTCTTTCAATTCTTCTGCGTTACCCCGTGCCATTCAGCATTGGGATGGCCTGCCAAACGACGTAGTTCACATTCTTTCAATTCTTCCGCGTTACCCCGTGCCATTCAGCATTGGAATGACCTGACAAACGACATAGTTGACATTCTTTCAATTCTTCCGCGTTACCCTGTGCCATTCAGCATTGGAATGACCTGCCAAACGACATAGTTGACATTCTTTCAATTCTTCCGCGTTACCCCGTGCCATTCAGCATTGGGATGGCCTGCCAAACGACGTAGTTGACATTCTTTCAATTCTTCCGCGTTACCCCTTGCCATTCAGCATTGGAATGACCTGCCAAGCGACATAGTTGACATTCTTTCAATTCTTCCGCGTTACCCCGCGCCATTCAGCATTGGGATGGCCTGCCAAACGACATAGTTGACATTCTTTCAATTCTTCCGCGTTACCCCGCACCATTCAGCATTGGAATGGCCTGCCAAACGACATAGTTGACATTCTTTCAATTCTTCCGCGTTAACCCGTGCCATTCAGCATTGGAATGACCTGCCAAACGACATAGTTGACATTCTTTCAATTCTTCTGCGTTACCCCGTGCCATTCAGCATTGGGATGGCCTGCCAAACGACGCAGTTCACATTCTTTCAATTCTTCCGCGTTACCCCGTGCCATTCAGCATTGGAATGACCTGACAAGCGACATAGTTGACATTCTTTCAATTCTTCCGCGTTAACCCGTGCCATTCAGCATTGGAATGACCTGCCAAACGACATAGTTGACATTATTTCAATTCTTCTGCGTTACCCCGTGCCATTCAGCATTGGGATGGCCTGCCAAACGACGCAGTTCACATTCTTTCAATTCTTCCGCGTTACCCCGTGCCATTCAGCATTGGAATGACCTGACAAACGACATAGTTGACATTCTTTCAATTCTTCCGCGTTACCCCGTGCCATTCAGCATTGGAATGACCTGCCAAACAACATAGTTGACATTCTTTCAATTCTTCCGCGTTACCCCGCGCCATTCAGCATTGGAATGACCTGCCAAACGATATAGTTGACATTCTTTCCATTCTTCCGCGTTACCCCGTGCCATTCAGCATAGGAATGACCTGCCAAACGACGTAGTTGACATTCTTTCAATTCTTCCACGTTACCCCTTGCCATTCAGCATTGGAATGACCTGCCAAGCGACATAGTTGACATTCTTTCAATTCTTCCGCGTTACCCCGCGCCATTCAGCATTGGGATGGCCTGCCAAACGACATAGTTGACATTCTTTCAATTCTTCCGCGTTACCCCGTGCCATTCAGCATTGGGATGGCCTGCCAAACGACGTAGTTCACATTCTGTCAATTCTTCCGCGTTACCCTGCGCCATTCAGCATTGGAATGACCTGCCAAACGACATAGTTGACATTCTTTCAATTCTTCCACGTTACCCCGTGCCATTCAGCATTGGGATGACCTGCCAAACGACATAGTTGACATTCTTTCAATTCTGCCGCGTTACCCCGCGCCATTCAGCATTGGAATGACCTGCCAAACGACATTGTTGACATTCTTTCAATTCTTCCTCTTTACCCCGTGCCATTCAGCATTGGGATGACCTGCCAAACGACATAGTTAACATTCTTTCAATTCTTCCGCGTTACCCCGCGCCATTCAGCATTGGAATGACCTGCCAAACGGCATAGTTGACATTCTTTCAATTCTTCCGCGTTACCCCGCACCATTCAGCATTGGGATGGCCTGCCAAACGACATAGTTGACATTCTTTCAATTCTTCCGCGTTACCCCGCGCCATTCAGCATTGGAATGACCAGCCAAACGACATAGTTGACATTCTTTCAATTCTTCCGCGTTACCCCGCGCCATTCAGCATTGGAATGACCTGCCAAACGACATAGTTGACATTCTTTCAATTCTTCCGCGTTACCCCGTGCCATTCAGCATTGGGATGACCTTCCAAACGACATAGTTGACGTTCTTTCAATGCTTCCGCGTTACCCCGTGCCATTCAGCATTGGAATGACCTGTCAAACGACATAGTTGACATTCTTTCAATTCTTCCGCGTTACCCCGCGCCATTCAGCATTGGGATGACCTGCCAAACGACATAGTTGACATTCTTTCAATTCTTCCGCGTTACCCCGTGCCATTCAGCATTGGGATGACCTGCCAAACGACATAGTTGACATTCTTTCAATTCTTCCGCGTTACCCCGCGCCATTCAGCATTGGAATGACCTGCCAAACGACATAGTTGACATTCTTTCAATTCTTCCGCGTTACCCCGCGCCATTCAGCATTGGGATGACCTGCCAAACGACATAGTTGACAATCTTTCAATTCTTCCGCGTTACCCCGCGCCATTCAGCATTGGAATGACCTGCCAAACGATATAGTTGACATTCTTTCCATTCTTCCGCGTTACCCCGTGCCATTCAGCATAGGAATGACCTGCCAAACGACATAGTTGACATTCTTTCCATTCTTCCGCGTTACCCCGTGTCATTCAGCATTGGAATGACCTGCCAAACGACATTGTTGACATTCTTTCAATTCTTCCGCGTTACCCCGTGCCATTCAGCATTGGAATGACCTGCCAAACGACATAGTTGACATTCTTTCAATTCTTCCGCGTTACCCCGTGCCATTCAGCATTGGAATGACCTGCCAAACGACATAGTTGACATTCTTTCAATTCTTCCGCGTTACCCCGTGCCATTCAGCATTGGGATGGCCTGCCAAACGACGTAGTTGACATTCTTTCAATTCTTCCGCGTTACCCCGTGCCATTCAGCATTGGAATGACCTGCCAAACGACATAGTTGACATTCTTTCAATTCTTCTGCGTTACCCCGTGCCATTCAGCATTGGGATGGCCTGCCAAACGACGTAGTTCACATTCTTTCAATTCTTCCGCGTTACCCCGTGCCATTCAGCATTGGAATGACCTGACAAACGACATAGTTGACATTCTTTCAATTCTTCCGCGTTACCCCGTGCCATTCAGCATTGGAATGACCTGCCAAACGACATAGTTGACATTCTTTCAATTCTTCCGCGTTACCCCGTGCCATTCAGCATTGGGATGGCCTGCCAAACGACGTAGTTGACATTCTTTCAATTCTTCCGCGTTACCCCTTGCCATTCAGCATTGGAATGACCTGCCAAGCGACATAGTTGACATTCTTTCAATTCTTCCGCGTTACCCCGCGCCATTCAGCATTGGGATGGCCTGCCAAACGACATAGTTGACATTCTTTCAATTCTTCCGCGTTACCCCGCGCCATTCAGCATTGGAATGACCTGCCAAACGACATAGTTGACATTCTTTCAATTCTTCCGCGTTAACCCGTGCCATTCAGCATTGGAATGACCTGCCAAACGACATAGTTGACATTCTTTCAATTCTTCTGCGTTACCCCGTGCCATTCAGCATTGGGATGGCCTGCCAAACGACGCAGTTCACATTCTTTCAATTCTTCCGCGTTACCCCGTGCCATTCAGCATTGGAATGACCTGACAAACGACATAGTTGACATTCTTTCAATTCTTCCGCGTTACCCCGTGCCATTCAGCATTGGAATGACCTGCCAAACAACATAGTTGACATTCTTTCAATTCTTCCGCGTTACCCCGTGCCATTCAGCATTGGGATGGCCTGCCAAACGACGTAGTTGACATTCTTTCAATTCTTCCGCGTTACCCCTTGCCATTCAGCATTGGAATGACCTGCCAAGCGACATAGTTGACATTCTTTCAATTCTTCCGCGTTACCCCGCGCCATTCAGCATTGGGATGGCCTGCCAAACGACGTAGTTGACATTCTTTATATTCTTCCGCGTTACCCCTTGCCATTCAGCATTGGAATGACCTGCCAAGCGACATAGTTGACATTCTTTCAATTCTTCCGCGTTACCCCGCGCCATTCAGCATTGGGATGGCCTGCCAAACGACATAGTTGACATTCTTTCAATTCTTCCGCGTTACCCCGTGCCATTCAGCATTGGGATGGCCTGCCAAACGACGTAGTTCACATTCTGTCAATTCTTCCGCGTTACCCTGCGCCATTCAGCATTGGAATGACCTGCCAAACGACATAGTTGACATTCTTTCAATTCTTCCACGTTACCCCGTGCCATTCAGCATTGGGATGACCTGCCAAACGACATAGTTGACATTCTTTCAATTCTGCCGCGTTACCCCGCGCCATTCAGCATTGGAATGACCTGCCAAACGACATTGTTGACATTCTTTCAATTCTTCCGCGTTACCCCGCGCCATTCAGCATTGGGATGGCCTGCCAAACGACATAGTTGACATTCTTTCAATTCTTCCGCGTTACCCCGCGCCATTCAGCATTGGAATGACCTGCCAAACGACATAGTTGACATTCTTTCAATTCTTTCGCGTTACCCCGCGCCATTCAGCATTGGGATGACCTGCCAAACGACATAGTTGACATTCTTTCAATTCTTCCGCGTTACCCCGCGCCATTCAGCATTGGAATGACCTGCCAAACGACATAGTTGACATTCTTTCAATTCTTCCGCGTTACCCCGCGCCATTCAGCATTGGGATGACCTGCCAAACGACATAGTTGACATTCTTTCAATTCTTCCGCGTTACCCCGCGCCATTCAGCATTGGAATGACCTGCCAAACGACATTGTTGACATTCTTTCAATTCTTCCGCGTTACCCCTCGCCATTCAGCATTGGGATGACCTGCCAAACGACATAGTTGACAATCTTTCAATTCTTCCGCGTTACCCCGCGCCATTCAGCATTGGGATGGCCTGCCAAACGACATAGTTGACATTCTTGACCTTGTATCCTTCTAAGCTCGCTTATGCATACTATTTCCATAATTCATCACAACTAAACCATAGTACGGACCTAAGTAAATGCATGTATAGTAAATACGTGTTGTTGTATAGCTTTTTGTTTGTTTTGTTTAAATATTTGTTTTGTATTGAGTTAATATTGTTAGAGACTTGTTCTCTCATCTTCAAAAGCTACCATTTGTATTTTTTGCTACTTCAAACAGTCGTATTGTTTCATTTTTCGCGTTATTTATATTGTTAGATATTTGTACTTTCATGTTTACTCGCTAACAATTAATGTATAATTTCATAGTACTCCTGTCTTTTTGCTAATCCCCTGAAATCTCCCCTCAGGCAATACTCCTTCGGTAGTCTGTGAGGTAACTGAATGCGGGCACCACACCGCATGCAACACCATGCTCACCCCACGTCTATTTCTGCAGATGCTCATGTGCTGCCTATCGCCTGGTTCGTGCTCTTCCCTTGAGCTTCTGCCACAGCCCAGCACCCTGTGCCTTCACGAGGCAGGCGACTGCATCGTTGGATGGCCTTCGGACCCGCCGACACCCCCGGAAATCCCAGACCCAGCCCGGATTCTTCTCCTGCCCTGGCAACCCCTATCATCGATTACGTCACCGATCACGCATTCCGAGCACAGGCTACTTAAGGGGCAGCAATGAATCGACCACTTGGGGCACGACACCGCATGCAACACCATGCTCACCCCACGCCTATTTCTGCAGGTTAGTTACCTCCGCTGCTCAGCCGAGTACCGGAGTGACAACCGTTATCTTGTTGCGGTGTCGTGCCCCTACGACCCCCCCAATTGGGGCCGTGCTATTCGCATGTGTACGGATGCTGTTGCCTTCAATTTGCTATACCACCTGCTATTGCTTCTTTCCGGTGAGGTAGAACTGAACCCCGGTCCTACCAAAGAAATTCTGGCTGTCATGACTAAACTCAGAGAATGCCAAGATACTATGCGGGCCGAACTTAATGACCTGAAAACCGCTCAGTTAGCACAGGACAAAATGCTCACAGAAATTAGCAACCGGCTAGCCGCACTGGAAATCGCAAACCCGAAAACCAATCCCGATCCAGCTGCCCACGAGGCAATTCAAATTAGGCGTGACATCGCGGTTCTGAAAGCGGCTAGCAACGACACTAACAATCGAATGCGCAGGAACAATCTTCTGTTTCTTGGTTTCGATGACACAGAAAAAGAAACTTGGCAAGAGTCTGAAAAAAAGATCCTAAAATTTTGCGCTGACACTTTGAAACTGCAATTGGACGGAAACGCCATTGAACGTGCTCACCGCTTAGGCAAATATGGTAACGAAAAGAAGAGACCAATTATTGTAAAGCTAAATCACTACAAGACTAAAGAAAACATTCTTGCTTGCGGCCGCCAACTGAAAGGAACTGACTACGCTATCAGAGAAGATTTCGCTCCCTCTACTCGCCATGCGCGCTCCAAATTAATCCAGTTCATACGCCCTCAAAAATGTGCGTTTAAGCTTTCCGTTGACAAACTTCACGTAGGCAATAAGTCATATTTTTATGACACTGCAACCGATGCTGTCCTAGAATGCGCAAAACCCCCTGCATTAGTACCTTCCGCACATCCGTCGTGTGACAAGGCTGATACGTACACCGAATGACACAAACTAAACAACACAGGTCGTTCAAGCAACCGTTCATCTTTGTCAGCAAATGTAAACATCGGTTTCACGAACATCAGAAGTGTAATTCCGAAACGTGAGCAGCTACATGGTTTTATCACAGACATCGACGCAGACCTAATTCTTCTCACCGAGACATGGCTGACTGACAACATCAAAGATTGTGAAGTTTTCCCCTTAAATCAGAATTTCACGCTATACCGTCATGACCGCAAGGAAAGAAGAGGAGGCGGCGTCCTTATAGCAGTGAACAACAACCTATCGTCCTCACTCATCTGCCATGATTCCAATTTAGAACTAACATGGGTGTGTGTACATAATTCCTCGGTTAAATCAGTATACGGCATTTGCTATAGACCACCAGACAGTCATCCGCTTTTTTGTGATCACCTTCGCAGTTCCCTTACAAACATAAGACTAATTCCCCGATGCGCCTATTTTTCTTTTCGGTGATTTTAACTACCCTCACATCAATTGGGCCCTCCTTTCAGTAAATAATCAATCACCATTGAATGAATCCAAACAATTCCTAGACTTGGCACTAGACTTCAACCTCCATCAAACAATAACCAGCCCCACTAGAGGCGATAACACAATTGATCTTTTACTCACCAGCTGCCCTGATGACATATCAAGTGTGACAATACTGCCCGGAATTAGCGACCACAACCTTCTTCATGTATCCCTTTCTATATCACTAAAAAGAAGATCGCCTACGAAGAAATTAATCACCGACTATAATAGAGGAAACTTTCAGCTAATCAATCATGAACTCACTCGCGTTTATGAACACTTCGAAAAATCCTACGCAACCCGTTCTGTGAATGCTAATTGGGAGCTCTATAAAAACACGTTGCTAAGCTTAAAAAACAAATATATCCCTAGAATAATTATTAAGTCCGACTCAAATAACCCATGGTTTAACAAACACTTAAAATCACTACTTAACCGGAAAAAACGCCTCTACAGAACCGCCAAAAGTAAAAATAGTCCAGAAGCATGGGAGCGACACCGCCTCTGTGAGACTGAATATATTAAAGCAATAAATGAGGCCAAGGACAAATTCTTCTCTGTTGACCTGATTACAATGCTTCGCTCAAACCCAAACAAATTCTGGCGTGTAATCTCCACGAAAAAACAAACTAACGAAATAAATCTCGTTGACTCAGGTGATGAATTAATAAGCCCTAATAATTCCGCAGCAGCCCTAAATGAATTCTTCACGTCGGTATTTCACGTCCCTAATCCCTGCAATATGGAACCTTTACCTAGCTTCTCGGCAAAAACAATGCCTAAAGTGCAACTAAACCCGGATGGCATATCTAATCTAATTCGCTCTCTTAAAATATCATCCTCAGCTGGCTGCAATGACATAAACACCAAATTACTTAAAAGTACTATAACTCTTTCTACAAAATTTTTGTACCTTATATTTAATCAATCCTTAAACACAGAAAACGTTCCCGACGATTGGAAAAAAGCGAAGGTAATTCCCATTTTTAAAGCAGGAAGGCGCGATAACCCTACTAATTACCATCCGATCTCTCTAACCAGTGTCCCATCTAAGCTCCTTGAGCACATTATAGCATCTAACCTAATGGATTACCTAGAATCAATCAAATTTTTTTACCCTTAACAACACGGTTTTCGTAAATGTTTGTCGTGCGAAACTCAACTTGCCGAATTTACCCACGACCTACTACTACACATGGACGATCACCTTCAAATAGATGCAATTTTTCTAGATTTTTCTAAGGCCTTTGACCGTGTGTCCCACAACCATCTCCTTGCAAAATTATCCTCTCTCGGTATCCGCCCCGAGATTATCAAATGGATTGAAAATTTTTTAACAGGACGCGTTCAGTTTACGTATGCTAACAATTTTCAGTCAACCCTTACCAGTGTAACTTCCGGGGTTCCCCAAGGCGCAGGTTTATCTCCTCTATTGTTTTGGATTTACATAAATGACCTTCCCGCTAACATATCAACGAAGCTGCGGCTTTTCGCAGACGATTGCGTTCTTTATAACCCCCTTCATACATCTAACGACACAATCGCCCTACAACACGACCTTGATACTATCGCTCCTTGGTGCGAAAAATGACACGTGCCTCTTAACCTCACTAAATGCAAGGTAATATCTTTCACGCGCAAACACACCACCGTACACCACACTTATCGCATTAACTCTGTTCCTATTCACCACACGTGTACTTACAAATATCTAGGAGTTCATATGACGCCATCACTTTCATGGGTGAAACATATCCAAACAATTCGCTGCGAAGCTTCACGCACACTGGGGTATTTACGACGTAACTTAAAATCTGCATCGCCTGAAATAAAAAAACTAGCATATTTAACGTATGTGCGACCCAAACTTGAGTACGCATCATCCCTCTGGCATCCCTCACAAGCTTATCTCGCCGATGACTTAGAAGCCATACAAAACCGCGCTGCTCGCTTCATTACGTCACAATATTCAAGACATATCAGCGTAACCACCTTAAAACAAACTTTGTCTCTCCCATTGCGTGCTTCACGGCGCGTAACTTCTCGTCTTTGCCTTCTTCACACTTTCTTTTACTTCACCCATTCAGGACACGCCCTCTTAAAACGCCCGTTCAGAACATCATCCCGTTTATCTCATACTCGCCCCTTGGCGGCGATAAAGTGCCGGACGGCGGCGATGAGCAGCTCACTCTTCCCCCATGCCATAACACTTTGGAACGCACTACCGGATGACATTGTTTCGTGCAGTGACCGCAAAACATTTCGCGAAAAACTAAACGATTTTCATAATGCCAACATAACCACATGAATACCACATCTATTTATTTATCGCCTTCTTGGTACTGTGTATATGTTCCGTCTTCTTTTTTGAAATTTTCTTTCTATGTACCTACTACAACTAATGTGCACTTTGTTATGTAACTTTCTTATGAAACTGTTCGACTTTCATAAGCTGTTCGACTTTCAACTTTGATGCACGCCCTCCCCTTATGTAATGCCTTCGGGCCCTTAAGGTTGAATAAATGAAATGAAATTAAATGAAATGAGAATGAATGAACACACATTGGATTCGAAAAGCAGCTCGGGCCCCCTCCCCCACGGGAAAGTTAGAACGTTGCACCCATGCCTGTAGTCCTCGCCGCTCACATCATTATGTTTCATTTCTCTGCCACCTTGGTGCCCATCTCTTGTGACTATGCGTCTGCCACGACTGCCACTGCCCTTTTTACACAATCTGAAGATTGTGCGTGTCTACGGAAACTTCTATTCCCGTCTGCAGTTGTCACTCTCACCGATGGTTCCGCTGCAATTTCCCTGTCCTTCAACTGTACTACACGGTGAATATGTGGAGCATCTAGAAACCCTGGACGTCATTCTTCCATGTGGCCTACTTTCCGATAAGGCACCACTGCCTATCGGGGCCATCACTTATGCTGCCATACCAGCCTCACATTCCCCACATGTTTTCTTGCATGGCGCCGATGCCGCGCTAACGCCAGCTCAACGCTGTCAAGTTGTTGAACTTCTTGAACTTTTCCGTGCTTATTTCGACCTCGTGGCGCTTTCTATCGGTACGCGCAATCGCTGCAACAGTAGAAAACGGTTGCACTTCATTGCTTTGCATAGGGAATGTCCTGCGCCTTATGCTGCTCGCAATACAGACTTTTCTGAAACTAAAACGCGTTGCATAACACTCGGGGCGCTTTCTATCGCTACGCGCCATGGCTGCAGCGGTAGAAAACGTTTGCATTGCCCCCTTTCCATAGCGAGTCTTCTGGCGCTTATGCTGCTCGCAATACGGACGTTTCTCAAACAGAGACGCGTTGCATAACACTCCCGGTGCCTTCTACACCTGCGCGCGACCGCTGCAACGGTAGAAAACGGTTGCACTCCCTTCCTTTGCACAGGGAATGTCCTGCGGCTTATCTTGATCGCAACACAAACCTTTCTGAAACATAGACGCATTGCATTACACTCGGGGCGTTTTCTATAGCTATTCTCTATCGCGTCAACGGAAGAAAACGGTTGCATTGCCTTCCTTTGCATATGTAATCTCCTGGGGCTTATGCTGCTCCCAATACAGAATTTTCTGAAACTTAGACGCGTAGCATAACGCTCGCGGTGCTTTCTATAGCAACGTGCCATCGCTGCAATGGTAGAAAGCGTACGCACTGACTTCCTTTGTTTGCGTAGGGAATCCCCTGGGGCTTATGCTGCTCGTAATAATGAATTTTCTGAAACTTAGACGCGTTGCATAACACTCGGGCGCTTTCAAACGCTAGGCCCGATCGCTACAACGGTAAAAAAGGAGGCATTGCCTTGCTTTGCGTAGGGAATCCTGTGGGGCTTATGCTGCTCATAATACAGACTTTTCGGAAACTGAGACGCGTTGCGTCACACTCAGGGCGCATTCAAACAAACACTACGCGCGATCGCTACAACTGTAGAAAACGTTTCTATTACCTTCCTTTGCTTAGGGAATTCCGTGGGACTTATGCTGCTCGTAATACAGACTTTTCTAAAACTGAGACGCGTTGCATAACACTCGGGGCGCATTCATACAAACACTACGCGCGATCGCTGCAACGGTAGAAAACGGACGCATTGACTTGCTTTGCGTAGGCAGTCCCCTGGGGCTTATGCTGCTCGTCATAGAGACTTTTCTGAAACTAAGACGCGTTGCATAACACTCAAGGCGCATTGAAACGTTACCCGCGATCGCTGCAACTGTAGAAAATGGTTGCATTACTTTCCTATGCATAAGGATCCCTTTGGGAGTATGCTGTTCGTAATACGGACTTTTCTGAAACTGAGAGGCGTTGCATACCACTCGGGGCGCTTACTAGACCTACGCGCCATCCCTGCAACGGTAGAAAAAGGTCGCATTACATTCCTTTGCATGGGGAATCTTCTGGGGCTTAGGCTGCTGGCAATACAGAATTTTCTGAAACTGAGACGCGTTGCATGCAATTCGAAGGTTTTTCTATCGGTACGCGCCATCTCTGCACCGCTAGAAAACGGACGCATTGTCTTCCTTTGCGTAGGGAATTCCCTGGGGCTTATGCTGCTCGTAATACAGACATTTCTGAAACTGAGACGCTTTGCATATTACTCGGGGCGCTTTCAAACGCTACGAGCGATCGCTGCAACCGTAAAAAACGGTTACATTACCTCGCTTTGCGTAGGGAACCCTCAGGGGCATATGCTGCTCGCAATATACTTTTCTGAAAGTGTGACGCATTGCATAAAACTCGCAGAGCTTTCCATCGCCATGCGTCATTGCTGCAACTTTAAAAAACGGTTGAATTGCCTTGCTTTGCATAGCGAATCTCCTGGCACGTATCCTCCTCACAATACGGACTGTTCTGAAAATGAGACGCGTTGCATAACACTCGGCGCCCTTTCTATCGCTACGTGCCATTATTGCAGCTGTAGCTAACGGTTTCATTGCCTTGCTTTGCGTAGGTAATCTCCGGCGGTTTACGTTCCTCGTAATACAGATATTGCTCAAACGCAGAAGCGTTGCGTAAGTTTCTGGGCGCTTTCCATCGCTACGCGCGATCGCTGCAGCGGTAGAAAACGGTTACACTGCCTACCTTTGTATTGGGATCGCTTGGGGCTTATGCTGCTCACTATATGGACTTTCCTGAAATTGAGAGGCGTTGCCTACCCCTCGGGGCGCTTGCTAGAGCTAAGCGCCATCGCTGCAACGGTAGAAAATGGTTCCAATACTTTCCTTTCCGCAGGGAATCTTCTGGGACTTAGGCTGCTGGCAATACAGAACATTATGAAACTGCGCCACGTTGCATAGTGCTCCGGGCGCATTCGATCGCTACGCGCCATCGCTGTAATGGTAGAAAACGGACGCACTGCGTTGCTTTGCGTAAAGAATCCCGTGGGGCTTATGCTGCTCATAATACAGACCTTTCTGAACCTGAGACGCGTTGCCAAACACTCGGGGACCTCTCAAACAAACACTACACGCGGACGCTACAACTGTAGAAAATGCTTTCATTACCTTGCGTTGCGTAGGGAATTCCTTGGGGCTTATGCTGCTCGTAATACAGACTTTTCTAAAACTGAGACGCGTTGCATAACACTCGGGGCGCTTTCGATCGCTACGCGTCATCGCCGCAACAGTAGAAAACGGACGCATGGCTTTGCTTTGCGTAGCGAAACCCCTGGGGCTTATGCTGCTCATAATACAGACTTTTCTGAAAACGAGACGCGTTGCATAACACTCACGGAGCTTTAGCTCGCCATGCGTCATCGCTGCAACATTAAAAAACGGTTGCATTGCCTTGCTTTGCATAGCGCATCTCCTGGCGCTTATCCTGATCCCAATACGGACTATTCTGAAAATGAGACGCATTGCATAACACTCGGGGCGCTTTGTATCGCTACGTGCCATCACTGCAACTGTAGTGAACGGTTTCATTACCGTGGTTTGCGTAGGCTATCTCCGGCGGCTTACGCTCCTCATAATACAGAGATTTTGCTGAAACTCAGACGCGTTGCGTAACGTTCTGGGCGTTTTCCGTAGCTACGCGCTATCGCTGCATCGGTAGAAAATGGTTACACTGCCTACCTTTGCATACGGATCCCCCGGGGCTTATGCTGCTGGTATATCACAAACTTTTCTGATACTGAGATGCGTTGAATAACACTCGGGGCGCTTTCAAACGCTACGCGCCACCGCTGCAGCGGTAGAAAACAGTTCCATTGCCCCCCTTTGTATTGGGATCGCTTGGGGCTTATGCTGCTCGCAATACGAACTTTCCTGAAATTGAGAAGCGTTGCATACCACTCGGGGCGCTTACTAGAGCTAAGCGCCATCGCTGCAACTGTAGAAAACGGTTCCAATACTTTCCTTTGCACAGGGAATCTTCTGGGGCTTAGGCTGCTGGCAATACAGAACATTCTGAAACTGCGACGCATTGCAAAACACTCCGGGCGCATTCGATCGCTACGTGCCATCGCTGTAATGGTAGAAAACGGACGCATTGCCTTGCTTTGCGTAAGGAATCCCGTGGGGCTTATGCTGCTCATAATACAGACTTTTCTGAAACTGAGACACGTTGCATAACACTCGGGGCGTTTTCAAACGCTACGCGCGACCACCGCAACGGTAGAAAATGGACGCATGGCCTTGCTTTGCGTAAGGAATCCCGTGGGGCTTATGCTGCTCATAATACAGACTTTTCTGAAACTGAGACACGTTGCATAACACTCGGGGCGCTTTCAAACGCTACGCGCGACCGCCGCAACGGTAGAAAATGGACGCATGGCCTTGCTTTGCGTAAGGAATCCCCTGGGGCTTATGCTGCTGGTTATACAGGCTTTTCTGAACCTGAGACGCGTCGCCAAACACTCGGGGACCTTTCAAACAAACACTACACGCGGACGCTACAACTGTAGAAAATGCTTTCATTACCTTGCTTTGCGTAGGGAATTCCTTGGGGCTTATGCTGCTCGTAATACAGACTTTTCTAAAACTGAGAGGCGTTGCATAACACTGGCGGCGCTTTCAAACGCTACGGGCGATCGCTGCAACCGTAGGAAACAGTTTCATTGCCTTCCTTTGCATAGGCAATCCTTTTGCGGTTTATGCTGCTCGCAATACAGACTTGTCTGAAACTGAGACGCGTTGAAAACACTCGGGTGCTTACTATAGCTACGCGCCGTCGCTGCGACGGTAGGAAACGGACGCATTGCTTTGCTTTGCGTGGGGAATCGCCTGGGGCTTATGCTGCACCTCATAGAGACTTTTCTGAATCTGAGACACCTTGGAAAACACTCGAGGCGCTTTCGATCGCTACGCGTCGTCGCTGCAACGGTAGGAAACAGTTTTATTGCCTTGCTTTGCATAGGCAATCCTTGCGGTTTATGCTGCTCGCTATACGGACTTTTCTGAAACTGAGACGCGTTGCATAACCCTCGGGCGCTTGCTATAGCTACGCGATATCGCTGCAATTGTAGGTAACGAACACATTGCCTTGCTTTGCGTAGGGAATCCCATGGGGCTTATTCTGCTGGTAATACAGACTTTTCTGAAACTAAGACGCGCTACATACCACTGGGCGCGCTTTCAAACACTACGCGCGATCGCTGCACATGTAGAAAACGGTTGCATTACCTTGCTTTGCGTAGGGAATTCCTAGGCGCTCATGCTGCTCCTAATACAGACTTTTCTGGAACTGAGACGCGTCGCATAACACTCGGGGCACCTTCAAACGCTACGCGCGACCGCTGAAACGGTAGAAAAAACTGGAGGACGCTTAAGCTTCGCCTTCAAGGTTGGAACGCGACAGCGTTCACGTCGACCCGCCAAGGGATGTGAGACAATGGGCTTCGGCGCAGCGACTACGCGCCCCGCATCGGACGCGGTGAGCGTCGAGCAACGCAGCGTTCGGCGCAGCAACGAAATGTGCGCCTGAGCAAGCGACGCACGCCTGAGCCTTAGAAGAGCTCGTTTCTAAGGCAACACCGCATTCACTAGAGGCGCGTTTGTACCGCTTTGAAGCATGGAACTCGTGGCTCAGTGACACACTGAGCCACGAGTTCCATGCTACTAGACCAATTGGCTTCTGTGAACCCCTTCTAAACACCTTACACTGGCCGAGCTGTGGCTGGTGTTTTTAGAATATGTACATGTCGTGTAATTGATCTTTTTGTTTGCGTTTGTGAAAAGGCAATAAAGAAAAAAAACTCGTGGCTCAGTGGTAGCGCCTCCATCTCACACTCCGGAGACCCTGGTTCGATTCCCACCCAGCCCATCTTGCAAGTTGTTTTTTATTCATGAAGGGCCTGCTGGGATTTATCGCTCACGGTCAACGCCGCCGACGCCGACGACACCGGCTTTTCTGCGGCACGAGCTCCTTAACGCTATCGCGTTAAAACGCAGGCATGGCCTTGCTTTGCGTAGGCAATCCCCTGGGGCCTGTGCTGCTCGTCATACAGACTTTTCAGAATCTAAGACGCGTGGGAAAACACTCCCGGCGCTTTCGATCGCTACGCGTAATCGCTGCAACAGTAGAAAACGGACGTATTGCCTTGCTTTGCGTAAGGAATCCCGTGGGGCTTATGCTGTGCATAATACAGACTTTTCTGAATCTGAGACGCGTTGGAAAACACTCGAGGCGCCGATCGCTACGCGTCGTCGCTGCAACGGTAGGCAAGTTTTATTGCCTCGCTTTGCATAGGCAATCCTTTGCGGTTTATACTGCTCGCTATAGACTTTTCTGAAACTGAGACACGTTCCATAACACTCGATCGGCTGCTTACTATAGCTACGCGCCATCGCTGCAACGGTAGGAAACGGACGCATTGCTTTGCTTCGCGTAGGGAATCCCCTGGGGCTTATGCTGCTCGCCATACAGACTTTTCTGAAACTGGGACGCGTTGCATAACAATCGGGAGCTTACTATAGCCACGCGTCATCGCTGCAACAGTAGAAAACGGACGCATTGCCTTGCTTTGCGTAAGGAATCCCGTGGGGCTTATGCTGCTCGTAATACAGACTTTTCTGAAACGGAGACGCGTTGCGTAACACTCGGGCGTTTTCAAACGCTACGCGCGACCGCTGCAACGGTAGAAAATTGACGCATGGCCTTGCTTTGCGTAGGGAATCCCCTGGGGCTCATGCTGCTCGTCATACAGACTTTTCTGAATCTGACACTCGTTGGAAAACACTCGCGACGCTTTCGATCGCTACGCGTCGTCGCTGTAACAGTAGAAAACGGACGCATTGCCTTGCTTTGCGTAAGGAATCCCGTGGGGCTTATGCTGCTCATAATACAGACTTTTCTGAAACTGAGACGCGTTGCATAACACTCGGGGGCCTCTCTATCGGTACGCGCCATTGCTGCAGCGGTAGAAAACGGACGCATTGCCTTCCTTTGCGTAGGGAATCCGCTGGGGCTTATGCTGCTCGTAATACAGACTTTTCTAAATCTGAGAGGAGTTGCACAACACTCGGGGGCCTCTCTATCGGTACGCGCCATTGCTGCAGCAGTAGAAAACGGACGCATTGCCTTCCTTTGCGTAGGGAATCCGCTGGGGCTTATGCTGCTCGTAATACAGACATTTCTGAAAGTGAGGCGCGTTGCATAACCCTCGCGGAGCTTTCCATCGCTACGTGGTATCGCTGCAACTGCAGAAAACGGTTGCATTACCTTGCTTTCTGTAGTAACTCCCCTAGGGCATATGCTGCTCGTAATACACACATTTCTGAAACTGAGAACACTCTGGGCGCTTTCAGATGCTACGAGCGATAGCTGCAACCGTAGAAAACGGTTACATTACCTTGCTTTGCGTAGGGAATTCCCAGGGGCTGATGCTGCTCGCAATACACTTTTCTGAAAGTGAGACGCGTTGCATTACACTCGCGGATCTTTCTATCGCCATGCGTCATCGCTGCAACTATAAAAAACCGTTGCACTGCCTTACTTTTAAACGCTACCACCGATCGCTGCAACCGTAGAAAACGATTACATTACCTTGCTTTGCGTAGGGAATCCCCAGGGGCTTATGCTGCTCGCAATACACTTTTCTGAAAGTGAGACGCGTTGCATAACACTCGCGGAGCTTTCTATCGCCATGCGTCATAGCTGCAACTATAAAAAACCGTTGCATTGCCTTGCTTTGCATAGGGAATCTCATGGCGCTTATCCTGAGCACAATACGGACTGTTCTGAAAATGAGACGCGTTGCATAATACTCCGGGCGCTTTCTATCGCTACATGCCATCACTGCAACTGTAGTGCATGGTTTCATTGCCTTGCTTTGCGTAGGCAACCTCCGGCGGCTAACGGCCCTCGTAATACAGATTTTGCTCAAACTCAGACGCGCTGCGTAATACTCTGGGCGCTTTCCATCACTACGCGCGATCGCTGCAGCGGTAGAAAACGGTTACACTGCCTACCTTTGTATTGGGATCGCTTGGGGCTTATGCTGCTCACAATACGGACTTTCCTGAAATTGAGAGGCGTTGCATACCACTTGGGGCGCTTACTAGAGCTACGCGACATCGGTGCAACGCTAGAAAATGGTTCCAATACTTTCCTTTGCGCAGGGAATCTTCTGGGGCTTAGGCTGCTGGCAATACAGAACATTCTGAAACTGCGACGCGTTGCAAAACACTCCGGGCGCATTCGATCGCTACGCGCCATCGCTGTAACGGTAGAAAACGGACGCATTCCCTCGCTTTGCGTAAGGAATCCCGTGGGGCTTATGCTGCTCATGATACAGACTTCTGAATCTGAGACGCGTTGCATAACACTCGGGGCGCTTTCCATCGCTACGTGACATCACTGCAACTGTAGTGAACGGTTTCGTTGTCTTGCTTTGAATTGGCAATGCATTGCTGCTTATGCTGCTCGTAATAAAGACTTTTCTGAAACTGAGACGCGCTGCATAACACTGAGGGCGCTTTCAAACACTGCGCGCGATCGCTGCAACTGTAGAAAACGGTTGAATTACCTTGCTTTGCGTAGGGAATTCCTTGGGGCTTATGCTGCTCGTAATACAGACTTTTCTAAAACTGAGAGGCGTTGCATAACACTGGCGGCGCTTTCAAACGCTACGGGCGATCGCTGCAACCGTAGGAAACAGTTTCATTGCCTTCCTTTGCATAGGCAATCCTTTTGCGGTTTATGCTGCTCGCAATACAGACTTGTCTGAAACTGAGACGCGTTGAAAACACTCGGGTGCTTACTATAGCTACGCGCCGTCGCTGCGACGGTAGGAAACGGACGCATTGCTTTGCTTTGCGTGGGGAATCGCCTGGGGCTTACGCTGCACCTCATAGAGACTTTTCTGAATCTGAGACACCTTGGAAAACACTCGAGGCGCTTTCGATCGCTACGCGTCGTCGCTGTAACGGTAGGAAACAGTTTTATTGCCTTGCTGTGCATAGGCAATCCTTTGCGGCTTATGCTACTCGTTATACAGACTTTTCTGAAACTGAGACGCGTTGCATAACACTCGGCCGATTACTATAGCTACGCGCCCTCGCTTCAACGGTAGGAAACGGACGCATTGCTTTGCTTTGCGTTGCTGCTGCTGCTCGTAATACAGTTTTCTGAAAGTGAGACGTGTTTAATAACACTCGCGGAGCTTTCCATCGCTACGGGCCATCGCTTCAGCAGTAAAATCCGTCGCATTACCTTGCTTTGCATAGGGGACCCCCTGGCGCTTATGGTGCTCGTAAGACTTTTCTTAACTGAGGCGCGTTGGTTAACACTCGGGGCCGTTTCGATCGCTACGCGCCATCGCCGCAAATGTAGAAAACGGTTGCAATACCTTGTTTTGCGTAGGGAATCCCTATATAGGGCTTATGCTGCTCGCAATGCAGACTTTTCTGAAGGTGAGACGCGTTGCAAAACTCTTGGGGCGCTTTCCATCACTACGCGTTATCGCTGCAACTGTAGAAAAGGGTTTCATTGCTTTGGTTTGCATAGGCAATTCTTTGGGGCTTAGCTGCTCGTAATACAGACTTTTCTGAAACTGATACACGTTGCATAACACTCGGGGCGCTTTGGATCGCTACGCACCATCGCTGCAACGGTAGGAAACGGTTGCATTGCCTTCCTTTGCATATGGAATTTCCTAGGGCTTATGCTACTTGCGATACGGACTTTTCTTAAACTGAGACGTGTTGCATAACACTCCTGGCGCTTTCTATCACTACGAGCAATTGCTGGAACAATAGGAAATGGTTGCGTTATTTTCTTTCGCATAAGGAATGCCCTGTGACTTATGCTGCTCGCAATACTTCTCCGAAACTGAGGCGCGCAGCATAACCCTCGGGGCGCTTTCTATAGCTGCGGGCGATCGCTGCGACGGTACAAAACGGTTGCATTGCCTTGCTTTGCATAGGGAATGTCCTGGTGCTTATGCTGCTCGCAATAGACTTTTTTTCAATCTGAGACGCGTTGCATAACCCTCGGGGCGCTTTCTATAGCTACGCGTCATCGCGACAACGGAAGAAAACGGTTACATATCCTTCCTTTGGGTGGGGAATGTCCTGCGGCTTATGCTGCTCGCATTACAGACCTTTTCTGAAACTGAAGACGTGTTACATTATACTTGTGGCGCTTTCTATCACTACGCGCTATAGCAGCAACGGTAGAAAATGGTTGCATTACTTTCCTTTGCATAGGGAATATCCTGGGGCTTATGCTGTTCGCAATAGACTTTTTGAAACTGAGACGCATTGCATAAAACTTGTGGCGCTTTCTATCGCTACGCGCCATTGCAGCAACGGTAAAAAACGGTTCTATTACCTTCGAAAATGTTCAACTCAATTTGCAATGGGTTTTACCATTTTTAGAGTATATTTTATTCGCTGTGCATATTACTAACACCTCGATTCTGTTTTCTTTTTGAATAAAATAAGCGCTACTACTTGCTATTCAAGCTTGACTAAGTCGTTTTTATTATATTTTTAACATGCTTATTAGAGACAGCATTGGGTGACATGGCGTCAGCCTGTCTGGACATAAAACAAAGTTCTGTCACTCGGAAAGTTTTACAAAGGCACTCGGGGAAAACCTGGAACTCAGGGAATTTGGAAATGTCAACTTGGTAGACATCCTGAATAAGTGAAGCAAATAAGAACTGCACGGCAAACTTGCAGAAGGAGACTTACTGCTAAAGGAGAATACTGCTAACCCCTACGCTAAAGCGCATAGCACTAGGACCGCCTACCAAGTGTGAAATAGTGTATGGAAGTGTTAACAGAACAAAACCTGTATCGTGTCATTTTTCCCGTATGTTCCACTCCCCTCTGTAATGCCTCTGGCCCTGAGGGTAGTACTAATAAATAAAGCATATCTGAGTCACACTTTCTAAATGCCAAAGTTCACAAAATGCTTATGGCATCAGGTTTGCTGCCCCTTTAGCTTGTTTCAGCATATTGTGTTGTAAATTCCATTTCACCAAATGGGAATCTTAGAAAAGGAAGACCTCCATATCAGCACATTTATTTTTGAAACAATGCTATGTCGGTTCATTTCTGTACGTTCTAGGCTCTACACCTTCTACATAAAGATGATGCATTGTTTTAAATGACTCTCCCCCCCCCCTTCTTCTTAGATGTGCGGATTCTGGTGCCATCACGCTGTGTCCATGGCTTGTGATTCCACATCTCCATTTTCTTCATCTGCGAGGCAGAAACAACCAACCAAGAAAGTGAGACTACTCATGTTGCAGAATATCAAATTATCAACCAGAAACTATGTACCGTTTTTATTCGATTCTAATGGGCCCTCGATCGTAACGTGCAACCGTCTGCCGTGACCTAAAAAAAGAAAGTCCTTCACCGCGCACCTCATACTTTCATACAGATATTTAACTTTCTCTCATTTGAAAAAAACAGATTTATTCCCAATACACTAAGGCTGCGATAGATAGAAAAAGTCGCAGCTTCGCCCAAAAGGCAAAGCATCTATTGCGATCGCCAATCAGTAGACAGCCATGTGAAAAGATAGCTGTTTTATCGGACGTATAAACTTCTAAATATTCGCTTACTAACTAAATTAACAAGCATGGTATCACGCACACACAAGACATGAACACGTCTTACTCAATTACTTATCAAAACAATGGAGTGGGGAAGTGCTGTAGCAGGAGCAAGCGAATTTACCTTTGTGCGGCCCCTTGCTTCAACACGAACTAAGCGACAAGAACGCAGTGCAGTGAACCTAGATGGGTAGACAGTGTCTCCGTCGTAGATCGATTTCAGATAGGGGCCGCGTGGCAGCGCCACACACAGCAGCTACCGGAGCAGAACGCCTCTTCTGTTTGTGCCAGTCCCGCACGCCAGTTACTGGAACTCTAAACACCTGTGATGCGGCCCAATTTCCGTCCATCTCCACACACGATCATTTTACTTTTATTTGCGGCATCGCGTGTCTTCACAGTCGGCACTTCCATGCTGACAGAGCAAACATAGAAAACCGGAAGATGGACGGTGTACTAACTAACCTAAGCACGCGTACTACAGCACATAGAGGAAGCTACCGCAGCTAGGTTCGAAGCGTGTACAAAGCGGCCATATTGAAATGCTGATGGCAATGTGATAACGCAGGTTTAGGGCCATACTCGATTCTAACGCGCACGCAATTTTCGGACCCGTTTCATCAAAAAAGAAAGTGTGCGTTAGATTCGAGTAAATATAGTAACTTCCAAGTTTGTCAACCAGAGCATTATGGAATTTGCAAGAATGTATGAAATTTTATGGATGATCTGCTGCTAGATGACTTAGTGCGGAAAAGAAAGAAGAAAAAGAAAGCAAATCATCTGCTTGTTTGGAAAACAGGTGTGCTGCCAGCAAGGCGACAAACCACAGCACTTTCAACCAATTGCAATGTTTTCCTTAGAATCCACAGAAGTCCCCTCATTTTCTTTATTATTTACTTGGAGATTTCCTCCTGTAGGACCCAGTTTTTTTTTTCTTGATTTTTTACAGGGTGTAAGCTTTACACACTCACTGGCTACACACTGAAGTCTCAAAGTGCTCTATGCAGAATAACACAACCACTAGTGGCAACCAACATTTACTCAGTTGTCGCTTTCACTGTGCTCGTCATTTAAAGAGCATGCCTCAATGGCATCCTTTCAAAGCTCGTCATCCTCTATGCCATCCTTAGTGTTTGAGATTCCCGTCACCTTTTGACAACAGTCTCGAGTGAAATCGCATGCCCCCAATTCAAAATCCATGTGTGAATTCTTTGAAGCAATGCCCCTGTATTCGGCCAAAATCATGATGCAACACACCGTAGCACAGTCGACACCATTGACGTGCACTGAATCTGTGCTGCATGATTTGCCAGGATATGGTGACGACGATGCCACCCATGGCAGGACAGTGACTAGTGCCATCTAGCTGCTGCTGGCAGAAATTAACTAGTATGTAGGTACGCATGCGACGCTTAGTCAAACTTTCAGAATTTTTTGCACTCCAAAGTGAGGTAAAAAGTGAGCCTTACACAAGTAAATATGGTAATATTGCATAACCTAACAAAAAGTAGTTTTTTTTTCCAATGGCCGTTCAGCTGCACTCATTGAAACAACCAGTGCCATCACCAGGACCAGGCCACAGCTAGCTCAGTGGGTGCACTTTCGGTTACGTTTCACTTCATCAGAAAACAGGCAAAGGTCTTTAAAACCCAAAAGCTGCACCCTTGCATGGGTGAAAGTAGTGGTCAACTGTTTCCTCTCTGAAATTCTCATGACAAAAATACTCACAGCCAATGCTAATATGCATGGCAGCCACCTAATGGTTTGAAGTGCTTCAAGTAGTTTGATGGAGACAAACAAAACTAATAACACCAAGAGGCAAGTGAACAAGGCCGGCAGTTACCACTAGTGAGTAGCCTTTGGTAATGCTGATACCCACAAAAGCCTACTGAGCTCTTGTGAAATCCTCATATATAACAAAAAAAAAGAGAGAGCACTTGTTTCCTGAGAAAAAAGCTTCACAGTTGAAGAAAAATTTGCCTTGGTCTTGAGATCAAACCAATTTTTTTCTTTCATGAATCTCTCTCTACCTTGCGAGATTCTAAAGAACTGATGTGCCATATTCAGTGTCCCTGTGCTTCGAGTAGAATGAACTTGCCCTCGCTGTGCGATCTGCCAGCCTCCTAGTAAGCTGACCAGGGAAAAGTGTTGGTCCCAGGTTCAATTTCTGGACCACGACAAATTTTTCTTCAACTGCAAACCTTTTTCTGGGACAACCATATCCTTTGTAGCTTCATGCTACACTTGGGTGAATGACAATTTCTTCCTTTCAAGATGAGTTTTGGAATTACAGCCCCGTATCATTGCGTATAGAATTTCTCTTGAGACAAGCTTTATGTAGAGTGCATAATTCAGTATCTGGAGTACACGTGCTTGGGAGTCGCAAAGTTCAGGTCTTCCATGTCTTCCTTATCAAAACAGAATTCCTTAATGCACATGTGCTCTGAAAACTTTGTTACAGTCACTGACCAATAATTCGGATGGACAGGCAGATTGCCTGTCGGATGTGAAACCGTGGTCGCTTTCGATATGGTCATGGACGACAACGCAGTTCTGAAAGCATGCAGTCAGCATCAATGCAATTATGAATGGCGACCATGCAGTTATGAAGGCATGCGGCTGATAAACACACCGAAGCAAAACGAAACTAATGCATGCCACAACCATTATGGACGAAACTGCGGGTGCTACTGTATTGACAGTCATGGATGGCGACCATGCAGTTATGAACGCACGCAACCAGCGCGGTGTTATGCATGGCAGTAACTGCAATAAAGGCTATAAAGGCACAAAGAAGCATGAAGCCTCCTGGCATTCCTGTTGTTCTCATACAAGCATAGAGCTGATATAGCAAACTCTAGCGGAAAAGCTCCCCATTGCGCGCATGCATTGAAATCGAACTGCAAGAGCGCTGCCATGTTGCTGCTCTTCGCATTGGCATAGGCTCGTCATCACGCACTACGCAAATCCACTGTTGAATTTTTATTTCACTGCTGCTAAATTCTTGTGGTGGCCAACTTGGCCCTTTTTAAGTTCTCGGAATACACCTGCAATAGCATGGTCCACGCCTGTGACATTTGGCCTGAAGAACCTGTCCAAGTGTCTTGTTCGACATAGAAGCACGTAAGTCAGTGCGAGTCTTCCTCACAATGCCGAACTGCTGCTTGCATTCAGTATCGCCGTGCAGGATTGAGAGAATTCCCAGCATCACTTGAGCAATACGGCTGAATTTCAAAAGTGCATCGGCACCTCTAAGCGGCGAGATCGATCTCCACTGCATATCTGGCCTTTCCTCTTGCAGCACATTTGGAGGAATCCCAAAATCCTGCAGCTTTACAAATTCCGTTTCCAGAATATTAATAGTTTACTTTTCTAGGTATAGTTTATTCTCTGGTCTCTTGCTCCTGCTGCGACAATAACGCTGGGAACCACTCAACAAAGAAAAGGACATTCTTAAATGACATGTTATCAACGGCCTCTGTATCTGCAACTCTTGCGTTGACCAGTGCACCATTTCCAAAACGAAATTCGAGGCGCATGTAGTCACAAGCAGAAACCATACACTTTCTAACATCCTCAAAAAATTATATTTTCTCACTTGGCTGGAGTTAACAACGCACCTAGCTTGTTGCCCAATTACCATGTCTTTGTTGTCCTTTTGTGTATCTCTGCTCTGGTAGTCAATTATATGGATGTCCTTGTGCTTCTTCAGCAGCGCTGGCCTAACAAACCTGGAAAGGATGTCCTCAAGAAGATCAAAAAGTATAGGCTGTAGCTTGTGTATTAGAGGTGCTTGTGCTTGCAGGTGGCAGTTTACTGCCACAAAAACGGGAATAATGTTATTCACAAACAGACAGCAAGCTTTGTTCAACTCTGAGCTAAAGAATAGAAAACAACCGCTCCTCGTGTCTTATACAAGTTAATCCAGTCTTGCACACATCAGTACAGTCGAACACGGATATATTGAACTCGAAGGGGATCACGAATTAATTCGATATATTCAAAATTCGATATAAAAAAATGCAGGCCCAGAGACTACCTGTGGCGGACGATGACCTACCGATCGGCGCATTGAAGAATGACAACTATTTCCGCACGCACGACGCAACGTAATGCTTTATTTGCGTGAAAAAAAATCACTTATGTTGGTCTGCTTCTTCGACAACTATTTCCGCATGCACGACACAACGTAATGCTTTATTTGCATGAAAAAAAATCTCTTATGTTGGTCTGCTTCTTCGCCTTGCAAATGAAATTAAAGACGCCAACCTCGATCTTATCGAGGCTGTTCAGGTGCGAAAGCCCGGTTCCTTCCATGTCGCTGCAACAACGGCGAATCGAGCAGAAAGCGGCCGCCACTTCAGCGGCGGAGTACGAGCATGTAGCCGCCCCCTAGTCCGGACGATCTTCGTCACCACTCGAGCTGTCGGCCTGGGTCCTGCGACTGCAGCTACAATGTCCTCGTCGGCGAGGCTCGCAACAGCCTGAACATTGCTGTCAACGTTCACAAAATCGTCAGCAGACACTTCGGCTGGAACGGCAGCCGGGAAAAGGGACGACAACTCGCGAAATGCGTTGTCCATGCACTCGTTGTCGCCGTCGCCGTCTTCGCAGGTTTCGGGAAGTTCGGCCGTCACGAGGCCTGCCTTCCGGAAGCAGTTGGCCACGGTATCCTGCTTCACATCTCTCCAGGCGCCCGTCATCATTTGAATGGCCCCCAGCAGGTCAACCTTAAGCTCGGTGCCTATGCGGAGGTTCACCAAAAGCCTATCAATGAGTCGCCTCCTGTAGCCGACTTTGAACGACTTAATGATGCCCTGGTCGAGCGGCTGCAACTTCGCTGTCGCGTTCGCCGGCAGAAACTTGAGCGTGATGTTTTCGAGCTCGCAGGTGGTGTGATGGGCCGAGCAATTATCGACAAAAAGGCAAGCGTGACGCCCCGACTTGCCCAGTTCGGCGTCCCACGCTTGCAGCCATTCTTTAAACAGCTGACGCGTCATCCACGCCTTCTTATTGAAGGCGTAGCGAACGGGGAGCTGCTTACAGTTTTTGAAGCAGCGCGGTGCCCTTGCTTTGCCGATCACAAAGGGCTGGAGCCTTTGAGAGCCATCCATGTTTGCAGCGAGCAGAACGCTCATGCGGAATTTGCTCATCTTGCCCCCGTGACACGTGCTGCCCCGGACGTCGAGCGTCTTGCTGGGCAGCATCTGCCAAAACAACCTGGTCTCGTCGGCGTTGAAGATTTCCGCAGGTGAAAACTTCGCGCAAATTTCCGGCCATTCCTTCGAAATCCACTGCTGGATATCCTGGCTGATGATGGCTCTGCTTTCCTCAGAAATGGTTTTGCCAACTATCTTATGGCGGTTCTTAAACCTCTGCAGCCACCCTGTGTTGTCGGCGAAGTTGTCATCACCGAGTGCAGCGGCAAATCATTTAGCTTTAGCCATTAGCATTGGGCCATCCACCGGAATGTTCTTAGCCCGCACCTCTAAAAACCACGCATAGAGGGCCTTTTCATCTTTCTCGTGGGCAGGAGCGCGCACACGACAAGCTCCCGACGTTCGTTGCTCTGAGGAATCCTGAAGTCGTCTGCCACCGTCGCACTTTTCTCGCTCGCCTCAACACGCTGAATGGCTTTCAGCTTTGTCGCAAAGTCCAGGTTCTTGCGCTTCTTGACGCTGCTTGTGCTTGCTGCGGCCATTGCTTCCGCGTCAGCTCACCACGATCCAGTCACACGTGCCGTGAGACGCACGCAAAACAATAATGAACACGAAACACAAGAACGCGCACAAAACACAAGAATTCACGTGCGCAGCCTCCGCCAACAAAGTGCTCGCGATGGCCACCTCTGAAGGCGACAGCGACGTACGAAAGGCAGGAGCTGTGGTTGGCTGAGCAAAGCTTGTGAAAAAGCAACAAGAAAAAAAAGGCAAAAGGAGGAGGCCGCCGGCGCTTTCGTTGCTGGCTACGTGAGGGAAGGATGAGAGACATTGGGAGAGAGAGAGAGAGAAAAAACAAAGCAGTTCCGCAAGTCGGAGAGCGTGCGCAGCGGGAATACAGTCCGAGCATTCCTCCCTCTCGCTCTCACATTTTCCGAGCCTTTCGGGGGAGGCGCGGAGCTCGCGGGTGCAGCGAGTGCCGAGATCGCGTGGTGTTCTATATATCCAATAGCGGGTAAAAATATCGTTCGATATAAACGTACGAATTTCTATACTTTAACACAGAATTTTCAAGGGGATAATTTATGAGTTCGATACAGACAATAATTTGATATATGTGGGTTCGATATATCCGTGTTCGACTGTAGTCTGCTTCTTTCACAGGCACATGCGTAGATTCAACAGATGTCTCTCTTTTGCCTGAACTGGTGCTGCTCAGAGTCTTCAGCTTCTGCTGACGCTGCTGGCATTTCGGGGATGTTGTAGTAGGTCGAAAATGGGGGACGTCCTTTTTCACTTCTTAAAGGAAAAAACTTAAGAGCCGCACCCATTGATTCAGGAGCGTTTCCAGGCATTTTCCTGACGAAAGCCACCGGGTTGGAACCTGCTTTAAGATCTTGCAAAACTCCTTATTGTGAATTTCATGAAAATGCTTGAGTGCACATTTTATTTTGGCACTTCTTTCCAAATAACAAAAAATTTCCACAATGACTTCGTCGACCTTCAATGGGAGACGGGATGCTACCTTCTCAGCAGCAATGTTTATCAAATGGTATGGGAATCCAAGTTGCTTTGCTTTCATGGGCCGCTGTTAGCACTGCATTACGCTATTTCTCTTCCCCATCATCATGTAGGCATTATCTGAACAAAAAGCTATCTAATTTGACAGCGGCCCATCCAATGAAGCAAGCCTGTCTATGATTAACTTGGTGATGTTGCGTCCCTTTAAAGGTCTTTCTCGGGTGCTTAAGGTAAGCAGTCCACTCTCGACAAGGCCAGATTCTTCAGGAAAGAAGGTGACCACGATTAGGTACAGCTGTGCCTGGTGTTATAATCAGCCTACGGGGGGAGTGACCTTCGAACCACTCCCAACCCGCTCTAACGTATCATTTCGTGAAGCCAACAATGCGCCTACTCTGGACAGCCCAACGGCACCAGCAAGGCTATCCAAATTTGGCAGACCGAGTATTCTTACTTGGATCGCTGTCGCCTTCACGGTTTAATTGGAGCAAGAGAACTGGAAATGGGTGCTTTACAGTGCTTTCTCACGGGCCCCAGTAAATGTCACAGTAGTTTGAGAGGCACAATCGTTTGACAGGCTAACTGCAGAGTCGGTTCCGAAATCAAGATGCGCCAGCTTGAGTAATGAGTGACAACCCCCGTCTATGAGGGCCCTCTCTCCTCGGTGTGATCAGTGATACAAAAGTGCGGGGATGAGTGTGTATTCCCTCGCCCTCAAAGGCAGGTACATTGAAGACTTTGGATGCCCCGATTGGTCGAAGGTTGGATGTCAGTTTTCCCTCGCCTGGGGGTCTAGGGAGGACATAGGGAGTTTAAGCAGCCGTTTTCGGCTGCTTGAGGTGCTTCGTTTTCAGTCATACTAGACTGATGAGACGTAACATTCTCCTGTTTTCATGTAAATATTGCAAATAAATTCCGTACTCCTAGTTCTCGATGACAACATGTTCCTTCCTTCAACCATGTCCCTAGCGTGGACGAGTCGGATGACAGCGTGGGCCAGCTATCACTTTTACATGCCAGACTCCAACTCTTACACTGGCTGTCGTTAGAGCTGTTGGTGGCAACCGCAAAAAATCGTCTTTTCAAGGCACTCCCCATACACTCTTGTGCATGGCCTGCCATTTCGCCGACAATGGTTGTTGTCTTAGTTCTAGAACAGGCATAGCACTTCGCAACATCAGATGTAGGGAACATTTTCGCAGCAAGGGCCTCACGTGGTCGGAGATGCTCAATGGTATGTCCTGCTCCAGTAGAAAATCTATAAGCAAACATTTCGCACGTCACTGTCGCCATCCTGCCTGCTGAAAAACTGCGGCATTCGATGCTGTTTCTCTTGGCATTCAACATTGTTAGTGTGCTTCTTCAACAAAACGTGAGCAACAATGTCAGTTTTTGTCACTGTGGGATATACTGATGTTGCAGTTGCAGATGGTGCAGAATGCATGGTGCTGACCTTTCCACGATGCAATAATACAACTGAACTGCGTTGCGTACCGTTTCAAGAACACTTGAAGGTAGTTTTTTCTTTCTTTGCTGAGCACCATGGCAAACAGCAAAGTCCTATCATAGCACTTACGACATGAGATAGCACACTGCAACGATAAAAACAAAACGGCGTGTGAGGGAAAGCTAGTACTACCACTAGGCAAAACCTGCCCGGGAAAGAAACACAGCGTGCAGAAGCTGACACGAGCACCACCACGCCTGCGATGCGCCTCGCAGCTTACTGAACTAAAGTGATGGTGCTGCATTCTCATACTGCAACTGCTGACAGTCCGCCGCCCACTTTTGCAAATGCTTCGCGTGGTCTGCTACATATTTTCGTCCTCTTCAGAGATGACGATGACAATTGGCATCGTGCGAGCTCTGGTGCTAGGTTGGCAAACTGAAGCATGTGTAACGAAGAAGAGTAGCCGCCTGCGCCACAGCACCATCGCTACCGGCATGAGCTCGTGGTTGCTGTCTTTCGCCGAACGCTCGTGACAGCTACCCCGTTCGCGCCCGTTGCTAATAAATCTCTTAGCAAGTGGTGGAGGTGCTGGGTTTCGACCACCCTGGAACTTCGGAGTCGCACTCTACCCCCCATCATGCCCGACGACGCACGCACTCCTCCAGCTCCTCCAACGGCGCCGGCCACCTTGGTTTGTGCCGGTGCCTTGCGTCAGCGAGATCCCCCTATCTTCTCCGGCACAGATGACAAAGACGTTGAAGATTGGATCTCGTCTTATGAGCGAGTGAGTGCCCATAACCAGTGGGACGACGTTACCAAGTTGAGAAACGTCGCCTTTTATCTTACGGACGTTGCGAAACTCTGGTTTCTCAACCATGAAGCCGACCTCACTTCGTGGTTGGTCTTCAAGACCAACTTTACCCAAGTTTTTGGTCGGCCTGCAGTAAGAAAGCTTCGTGCAGAACAACGTTTGCGCACACGTTCCCAAGAGACCGGAGAAAACTTCACGAGCTACATTGAGGACATTGTCGACCTTTGCAAACGGGTGAATGCGTCAATGTCAGAGGAGGAGAAGATCAAACATATAATGAAGGGTATTCAGGACGACGCATTTCAAATGTTATTATCGAAGAGTCCTCACTCTGTCGCTGAAGTCATCGAATTGTGCCAGAGTTACGACGAGTTGCGCAGGCAACGGCTTCACACCCGACGTCCCACCCCGCCCGCCGACTCTCTATCCAGCCTTGGGGTCGACGACTACAACCATGCTACTCTCTTCATCAAAATCCAGGAATTCGTTCGCGCAGAGGTCGCCCGCCAGCTATCGTTGATATCTTCTGTCCAGGAACCACCCCCTGCTTTGCATCCTACGATCCGCGACTTCATTCAAGAACAAGTCTCTCAAGCCGTTCCTCCAGCCGTTGAGCAGCCACCAGTCTGAACAAGATAACGCGCAAGGACGTTTACCCGTTACCGCGCATCGACGACGCCCTCGACTGTTTGCAGGGAGCTGAATTCTTTTCTTCGCTGGATTTACGTTCCGGATACTGGCAAGTCCCCTTGGCACCATCTGATCGACCTAAAACAGCATTTGTGACACCTGACGGATTGTACGAATTCATCGTAATGCCTTTCGGCCTGTGCAATGCTCCCGCCACTTTTGAGAGAATCATGGATAATATTTTACGCGGCCTCAAATGGAACACATGTTTATGCTACCTGGATGACGTAGTTGTCTTTTCCGCTGATTTCCAAACCCATCTCAGCCGTCTCGAGCAAGTTCTCAAATGCCTTACTGTCGCGGGACTTCAACTTAACTTAAAAAAATGTCGTTTTGGTGCCCGAAAGCTCCCTATTCTTGGCCATGTTGTATCACGAGACGGCGTCCTTCCGGATCCAGCCAAGCTCCGCGCTGTCACCGACTTTCCGCAACCAAAGAAGTTAAAAGAGCTTCAAAGTTTTCTTGGTTTATGCTCATACTTCCGACGTTTCATTCGAAATTTCGCTTCCATAAGTGCACCCCTGACAGCCCTTCTAAGTGGCGACAAAGAACTTTCCGCTTGGTCGCCCGCCTGTGATGACGCCTTCACGAAATTACGCCGCCTGCTAACCTCGCCACCTATCCTCCGCCACTTCGATCCTGCAGCGCCCACAGAGGTCCACACCGATGCCAGCGGCATCGGACTTGGCGCCGTACTCGCACAACGAAAAGCGGGCTTTGATGAATATGTCGTTGCCTACGCGAGCCGAACTCTGACAAAGGCCGAGGCTAATTACTCTGTTACAGAGAAAGAGTGTTTAGCCATTATTTGGGCCCTTGGAAAATTCCGTCCTTATTTGTATGGTCACCCTTTCGATGTCATCACTGACCATCACGCCCTTTGTTGGCTGTCTACCCTTAAGGACCCATCTGGCCGACTTGCTCGCTGGGCCCTTAAGCTACAGGAGTACGACATCCGCGTCCTCTACCGTTCCGGCCGCAAACACACGGACGCTGACGCCCTTTCTCGCTCACCGGTCTCCGCTGACTGCGCTTGCCTATCCGCCCTTGAGCCCACAGTTCCATCTCATGCACTGCGCAACATGCCGTCGGAGCAGCGCAAGGATCCCTGGATCAGTGCTCTCATCAGCATCCTTTCTGATCCATCCACCTCATCACCATCGCGCGCTCTTCGCCGCCAGGCTACCCACTTCTGCATTCGCGACGGCCTTCTTTATCGTCGTAATTACCTCTCTGACGGTCGCAAGTGGCTTCTCGTGATACCCCGCCATCTCCGTGACCTTATCTGCGACGCTTTCCACGCAGACCCTCAGTGCGCACATGCCGGCCTCTTCAAGACCTATGCTCGACTACGCATCCGATTTTATTGGCGAGGCATGTATAACTACGTCAGAAAGTTCATTCGCTCCTGCGCTCCGTGCCAACGCCGAAAATTACCTCCCGGACAAGTCTACCCGTCACAACCCCTTCCCTGCCCTCGTCGGCCTTTTGATCGTGTTGGCATAGACATCTACGGACCGCTACCCTCCACACCAGCAGGCAACCGCTGGATTATTGTTGCAGTGGATCACTTAACCCGCTATGCTGAAACAGCTGCTCTGCCGACTGCCACCGCCCGCGACGTTGCATCGTTCCTATTACGACATTTCGTTCTTCGCCACGGTGCCCCTCGCGAACTTCTGAGCGACAGAGGCCGCGCCTTTCTTTCCGATGCTTTGAAGGCACTACTCGACGAATGCCGAATCGTTCACCGCACCAGTACAGCGTACCATCCGCAAACTAACGGCATGACCGAGCGCTTCAACCGTACTCTTGGCGATATGCTCTCCATGTACGTCGCCTCTGATCATTCAAACTGGGACCAAGTTCTCCCTTTCGTGACGTATGCGTACAATACTGCGACCCAGGCAACTACTGGTTTTTCCCCTTACTTTCTCCTATACGGACGAGAACCTTCTACTACTCTCGATACTATTCTGTCATATACACCTGACGCGTCCGAAAGTACTCCGCTATCTGAAGCTGCTCGTCATGCTGAGGAATGCCGCCAGCTTGCCCGCTCTTTTTCCACCGAGGACCAGTGGCAGCAGCAATCCCGTCAACCTGCCAGCCGTTCTGCACCAACTTTTTTGCCTGGCTCTCTCGTATGGCTTCGGGTACCCGCTACTACACCCGGCCTCTCCTCAAAACTTGTCGCAAAGTACCTAGGACCCTACCGCGTTCTCGAGCAAACGTCCTCCGTCAATTACATCGTAGAGCCCCTCACGCCATCGACGGACCTACGCCATCGCGGCCGCGAACTTGTCCACGTCTCTCGCCTTAAGCCGTACTACGACCCAATAGTAGTCTCTTCGCCTTGAGCCGCCAGGATGGCACCTTTTTCTGCGGAGGGCGATTGTAACGAAGAAGAGTAGCCGCCTGCGCCACAGCACCATCGCTACCGGCATGAGCTCGTGGTTGCTGTCTTTCGCCGAACGCTCGTGACAGCTACCCCGTTCGCGCCCGTTGCTAATAAATCTCTTAGCACATGCTTTGGGACGAACATGCAGGCATTTCCAGGAGATTTCTTTTTCCGTCATACAATCTTACAGAGTCGTCAAAATTCAGGAGTCTTCCGGGAAAATCAAGAGACCTAGCAGGTATAAGTAATGCATATGCCTCCCGTGACCAAAGGAAGAGTCCAAATTACCAATTTGTTCAAATTAACGTGGGTTGAATTCACGAGGTTTTACTATACCAAGTAGGTGTCCGAGTGAAAGCAGTCTGAGTGAAAGCAGTACACATACATTTGGTTGTTTGTTTAGAAGCTGTTGATTCCACTTCTGTGTAGATGTTGCATTGTCTTTGGTGTGTGACGTGCAAGGGCCAGGGCAAGGGAGCCCAAGACCCACGACGAGGAGCCACGGTTCTCGGAGGCCAAGCGCGGGATCGCCAGTAGTCGACTGAGCGGTGAACAGGTGGCGTGAGTGCGGGGAGGACAGCGACGCGAGTGTGCGGGGAGAGAGTGAAAAGAGATCGGAGTGTGGTTGCGGGTGCGGGAGGTTGGCGTGCGGGAAATAAAGCGGTAGTTCGGGACAACGTGTGGCGGTCATCGATCGTGACAAGTGGGGGCTCATCTGGGATCTACGTGGACATGGAAACAGTGGATGTTCCCGAGCAATTAGTACAGCATCTGCTGGGGCAGACGAGCGGATCCACCATAGAACGCGAGCAAATCACGGCAGCTGTCAGACAGACTGATGGCGGCCGAGGCAGTGCCTATGGGTTCTATGACAACGGCGGCGGCGGTTCAACCGGCGAGCAACTGCGCTCCGCGCTCCACCGGAGGTCAGCCAGGTCAGCCTCCAAGGTTTAAGGGGTTCAACGACCATCAGTCCCCCGAGGAATTTTTGGACCGGCTCTTGAAACGTTTTGTTTGGTCAGCAGTGTCGCAGCTGACAAGAGGCTTACGCACATTGTGCCTGCTGCGCTGGAAGGTAGCGCGAAGTTGTGATGGCGATTCGTGAACTCGTTTGCGTCGTGGGAGGAGTTCACTGCAAAATTCCCCTCCATTGACGCGAAGCGCCGCTTGAAACAAGAGCTGGAGCACCGGACGCAACATCCCCAAGAAAATTTAAAGGAATTCATATATACCATCGCGGCCTACTATGACCGGATTGGCGGCGAAGTGCCCGAGTCGGAAAAGGTTGACCGCGTGCTGCGGCAGATGCACCCGCAACTCCATGATTTGGTGGAGGGAAGACAGTTCAGCAGTCTCGCGGAGTTGGCGAAGGCTACTGATGGTCTCATGGAGTGTTTCTGGAGGCGCATGCAGTACAAGCCACCACTACCCCCGACTGACCAAGTCGCGAGAGACTTGGCCTTCCAATCAGCTATAAACGTGGCTGGCGTGCCGGGAACACAACCCGGAGGGTTGATCACAGCGGCTGCCGCCCCGTTCCAGTATCCGCCGGCGGCATCCCCCTGGCCGTTGGACCCTGCGGCGATACACCCTCCTACCACCAAGACCAATTGCACAGATTGGCCGCATTCGCCACAAGCACGCCACATCTCTCAACGCCGTCACAGCAGCAAAGGTACCAGCCGCGTGACCACAGAGGATTCAACTGCTATCGCTGCGGAGGCATCGGTCACATGGCCCGCGAGTGCCCTACAGGTCGGCGTGGCGGCCCACCCCGCTGCTACCAATGCAACGGGATCGGACATATCCGCTCTCAGTGTACAGGAAACGGGGGACGGTAGGTGCTACACCGGCAAGCACCTACAAGACTGCACTGCAAGTAGCGGCCTTGGCCGGCAACAAGGAGCCTCTCCTGGAAGTGCAGATCGGGAGGACGACGTTCCAGGCCCTACTGGACACAGGCTCGAGTGTGAGCTTGCTTGGATTGCCGGCGGCAAGGGTAGCGGTCGAGGCGGGCGCCAAACCCAAGACACAGGAACAAGCACTCCGCCTGGCAACCGGCTGGTCTCAGTCAACGACTTCCCTCAAGTGCAAAATAAAGTGGGCCACAAGCAGCCGCAATCAACGCTTCCTGTGTGTGCCAGACTTGTGTCGGGACATTGTGCTGGGCAGAGATTTTTTAACAGCAACAGGCATCTCTTTACATGTATCGCTGGGTGGGTGGACGATTGGAACCGATCCACAGTGCATGGTGCCATTTGCTAAGCGCGAAAAGGACCCAGCGACAGCACTTGGTTAAAACACGCTGGCGGGCTAGTTGGTTAGAATCCATGGTAGAGTGTATAAGCGCGACGGACGAGGGCGAAGAAGGGTAGCGGTCGAGGCGGGCGCCAAACCCAAGACACAGGAACAAGCACTCCGCCTGGCAACCGGCTGGTCTCAGTCAACGACTTCCCTCAAGTGCAAAATAAAGTGGGCCACAAGCAGCCGCAATCAACGCTTCCTGTGTGTGCCAGACTTGTGTCGGGACATTGTGCTGGGCAGAGATTTTTTAACAGCAACAGGCATCTCTTTACATGTATCGCTGGGTGGGTGGACGATTGGAACCGATCCACAGTGCATGGTGCCATTTGCTAAGCGCGAAAAGGACCCAGCGACAGCACTTGGTTAAAACACGCTGGCGGGCTAGTTGGTTAGAATCCATGGTAGAGTGTATAAGCGCGACGGACGAGGGCGAAGAAAGAAACAGATACACAGACACAGCGCTTCACTTTCAACTATATATTTTATTTTCGCACGCATCGATAAATATATCCCGTGCGAGCGGAAACAAACGTGACAGCAAAAAAGAACATTGAGTGGTACATTTCGTTGAACCGGACACGTGTGCAAGGCAAGGGAAAAAAAGAGAAAAAAATATCTACTACAATTGTCACGAAGACAAACCAAGGAATCGTATCTCCTTTTCCGAAAGTGATACCGAAGGCTTGCTTACGCACTTGTGCTGTAATTTTGCTATCTCGTATGCCTCTACAATCTCCCTCGTCATCCTGCTATGAGCCTTATACAGAACGGAAGTGCTTTCAAACATGGGCTTGCAGGAACAATCTCGGCAGTGAATGCCCAAGTGACCCGAGATTACCTTATTGACATTGTATTGATGCTCCCTTAATCTCTCGTTGATGCATCTGCCGGTTTGACCAATATACGTATTTCCGCATGAAAGTGGGATGGCATAGACAACGTTATGAGTACAGGTTACAAATTGTTGGCGGTGTTGGGTAGAACATGAGGGCCTTTTGTTATTTTCTGTGTTAACCTGTTTGCATAGCTTCTGTAGACGCTCAGGGGCAGAGAAAACTACATCTACTCCCGATTTCGCCGCTATTCTTCTGAGATTGTGAGAAATGCAATGAATGTATGGCACCACAGCAACTTTCTTTGCTCTAGCATTGGTACTACTTGCATTCGACGCGTTTTTGCACTTTTTGCTTAAGCCCTCCGCGACAGAAGTTAGCATGCGCATCGGGTAACCAGAATCTGCCAGGCGCTTGGCCTGCTCTTTGAGACTGGCTTCCATTTTGTGGTCACATGACTTCGTCAAGGAATTGTTGAAACACGATGTCACTACTGCGCGTTTTACAAGTTTTGAATGAGCAGAATGAAATGGTAGGACTGGCTTATTGCCTCTCGGCTGATAACTCCAGCATGTCATTTGTGGATAAAAGTACAAACCCAAGTCTAAAAACCTTATGAAATTGCCTATGGGGACTTCATGTGTCAAAGACAAAGGGGACAACACTTTAGTGAATGAGGTTACGGTTCCGTAACCTCATTCACTTTCGTTCTGTATAAGGCTCATAGCAGGATGACGAGGAAGATTGTAGAGGCATACGAGATAGCAAAATTACAGCAAAAGTGCGTAAGCAAGCCTTCGGTATCACTTTCGGAAAAGGAGATATGATTCCTTGGTTTGTCTTCGTGACAATTGTAGTAGATATTTTTTTCTCTTTTTTTCCCTTGCCTTGCACACGTGTCCGGTTCAACGAAATGTACCGCTCAATGTTCTTTTTTGCTGTCACGTTTGTTTCCGCTCGCACGGTATATATTTATCGATGCGTGCGAAAATAAAATATATAGTTGAAAGTGAAGCGCTGTGTCTGTGTATCTGTTTATTTCTTCGTCCTCGTCCGTCGCGCTTATACACTCTACCATGGACAGCACTTGCAATAGAAGATGGAGAGTCGTACCACTTGCACAGCCTCTTTGAAGAAGTGCTTGTAGTTCCAGGCATAGAGAACATGCATCAGGCTGGCACCAGGGAACTACACCCAAGCATGAGTAAAGTTCTCGATGACTTTAGCCATCCGTTTACTACAGTTGCGGGATGTACCACCCTGGCTCAGCACCGCATTGACACGGGGGACAACAGTGCGCCCGTGAGGTGCAAGCTACGTCCAGTGAATGCAAAGAAGCAGAAGATCATCGAGGGCTGTGTGGATGACCTCCTAGAACAGGGCCTTATAAGACGAAGCACCAGCCCGTGGACTAGCGCCCCAGTGCTCGTTGCAAAGAAGTCTGGAGGCTACCGGCTCGCTGTGGACTACCGTCCGTTAAATGCATGCACCCGAGTACCTGCCTACCCAATGCCTCGAACAGGCTGGCTGCTAGCGCAGTTGGGCCGAGCAATGTGGTTTTCCAGCTCTGATCTCTCCCAAGGGTTTTTCCAAATTCCTGTTTGCAAGGCTGACATAGCTAAAACGGCCTTCATTTGCCATCAAGGTACATTTGAATTTACGAGGATGCCCTTCGGGGTGGCAGGCGGTCCAGCAACTTTTCAAACCCTAATGGACCGGGTGCTGCAGGGAATCAATCACCACTTTGCTATGGCATTTTTAGATGATGCTCTTGTATACTCAGAGACACTGGAGAACCATGTTGAACATGTAAGGGAAGTGCTGCAACGCATTGAGGGTGCTGGCCTTACGATTAATCCAGATAAAGTACAGGTCTGCCGTCAGTCCCTCAAGTTTTTAGGTCACATCATCTCCCCTGGGCAGTGCAGACCAGATGAGGACAAGGTGCGTGCAGTGCTGGATTACCCAAGACCCAGTACAGTTAAGCAGCTGCAAGCCTTCCTGGGACTTGCCGGCTACTATAGAAGCTTCATCCCTCACTTTTCACTGACCAACCTTTTGAAGAAGAACGAGCCATGGCAGTGGGAGGAGCGCCAAGAACAGGCTTTCACTGCACTCAAGCAGGCCTTAGCTCAGGATGCTGTTATAAGCCTCCCAGATCTAAATCGGCCCTTTGTGGTGGAGACAGATGCAAGTGGCATTGGCATTGCAGCTGTACTACTGCAGGCTGGCCCTGATGGTCTGCAGCCAGTTTCCTTCATTAGCAGAGTCCTTACAGCAGCCAAGAGCCATTATACTGTCCAGGAGTGGTTTGGGCAGTGGACAAGTTCAGGGCATATCTTGAATTTACGGAGTTTGAGATACACTGTGACCACTCCTCTCTGGCATGGATGTTTAATACCGACCCAGCTTCACCCAGGGTCAAGCGTTGGGTTCTTCGGCTGCAGGGCTTCAACTGCCGAATCAAGCACAGACGAGGGCTGGCAAACATACCCGCTGATGCCTTGAGTAGAGCCCTTCTCCAGTGTGAAGACAACCCAAGTGACAACCTACATGAGACTACATTGCTGCTCCAGAACCTGAAGGCAAAATTACATTTGATGAAGTAGCTGGGGCCTCGGAGGTTGACTCTTCCCTGCTGAGTGACACAACACAGCTGGTACAAGAACAGGCTCGTGATGACCGCCTCTTAAAGCTGAAGGCGGTGGTCTAAGGGACTCAGCTAACAAGCTCGGACCCTGATCATCGCCTCTTTCGCGATCTGGCCGAAACAATGGAACTGCAGCCAAGCGGATTGCTGGTTCAGCAAAGAGGCAACCAGAAAATAGCGTGGTTACCTAATCACTTGCGGCAGCTGGCACTGAAGGTGGCCCACGACCATCCCACTGCAAGCCATGCTGGATTTTTCAAAACTCTGAGGCGTATTGCCGCACGATTCGTCTGGCTGGGCATGCGAGCAGACATATCAAAGTATGTGCGATGCTGTGCTGTCTGTCAGCGCACAAAAGCTCGGCGCAAAAAACCAGAAGGCCTCATGAGCAGTCAGTGGGCAACATCGCCCATGGAAGAGCTCAGTGTTGACATTATCGGGCCCTTGCCATCTGCACCTCGGGGCCACAAATACTTGCTGGTAGTTATTGACAAATTTACGAAGTTCCCAGAGCTTTTCCCTCTACGAGCAGCAACAAGTGCAAAAATACTGGAGTGCATGGTGCAAGTCTTCTGCCGCCATGGCACACCTGTGGCCATCACCAGTGATAATGGCAAGCCCTTTGTTAGCACGCTATGGCACAACCTCTTTAAACACTGGGGCATCAAAGATCATCACACAGTACCTTACCGGCCGGCTGGCCAAATGGTGGAGCGTCACAATGGCACAATTAAGCAATGTCTACGGGCATACTGCTCCAACCACAAAGACTGGGACCGGCATATACCTGAGATCACCCTTGCCATGCGTACTGCCGAGAGCGTCGTCACCGGATATACTCCAGCATTGTTGTGTTACGGCCGCGAGTTGCGCACCCCATGGGAACCTGCAAGCGACAAAGGGGACACGGAGCCTCCGAAAGCAGCACACCATGCACTTGCTGCAGAACTCCAGCGGTGCCTTGGAGAGGCCTTCCAGTATGCTCGGTCCCATCAGGCAGCTGCTTGGAAGGTGCAGAAATCCTGTTACGACCGTAATCGTCAGCCAACAACCATCAAAGAGGGTGACCTTGTGCTCCTGGATTCACATACCTTGAGTGATGCGGCCAAGGGCGTTTCGGCGAAATTGGCACCGCGGCGAAGTGGACCTTATTGTGTAGTCAAACGATTAGGTGCCAATTACTTTGTTTTGAGCGATCCTGCTACAGGATGTCATCGAACTACCGCCCACGCTGATCAGCTGATGCTCTACCATGAGCCATGGCTTCTCCCTACCAGCACAGCTTCACGATTCGAGGGGGGGGAGAGTTGTGACGTGCAAGGGCTCAGGCAAGCGAGCCCAAGACCCACGACGAGGCGCCACGGTTCTCGGAGGCCAAGAGCGGGATTGACAGTAGTTGACTGAGCGGTGAACAGGTGGCGTGAGTGCGGGGCGGACAGCGGCGCAAGTGTGCGGGGAGAGAGTGAAAAGAGATCGGAGTGTGGTTGCAGGTGTTGCGGGCGCGGAAGGTTGGCGCGCGGGAAATAAAGCGGTACTTCGGGACAACGTGTGGCGTGTCGTCGATCGTGACAGGTGAAACGTGTGTTACAACTAGCTTTGCAGGTTTCTGGCATGTGCTCAGCTTCTTGGGACAGCACATTAAATTGTGTTGTTGGTTGCTTTTCTTCAATGCATTACTGATCTTGTACTTCACCTTCTTGAATATCACTGCAATGCCAGAATAACTAGAGTGTATTCATATACGAGGTAGAGTGTAACTAGAGTGTAGTTTGTCCCGAACAAGGAGAATGTCAGGGTCCTGGTGCATTTAGGCGGAATGAATAATATAGTCACCAACTAATTTTCCAGACCTTGCAGGGATTAAAAAAATTATCTGAAAGATTAAACAGTCCGAAAAATGTGTTCGGCCAAAAAAAAATAAAATTTATTAGGCTTAGAGTGGCGAAAATCTCTAATAATGCCCTGCCTCATACTATGCTTGAAGGCGATCAGATTTGCTTAGATCTGCGCAAGAGTGACGTCGTCTCCGCATACAGTCTGAGAAGAATGTCACCGCGTTGGCAATCTCAGTTGCTGGAGATCGCCACAGAGATCAAAGAAACGAGCCACGTTTTTTCCCACCACTTGGCTCTCGCGAAGGCACACGAGGTGGTGCTGATCACACAAATGCAAAGCCACACAAACAGCCACAAAGATGCAACATCATCTCCGAGACACACCTGCTCTGTGGACACAGCAGGTGTGTACTAGTCGTAGTACAAGTAAATAGCAACCTAAACTTTAAAATAAATAAATTAATAAAAATGGATCCTACATTAAGTGATCATGAGAATAGTGCTGACCAAAAAACAAAATAAACAAGAAAAAGTGCCGTCCCCTTGAGCATTTTGTCAGCCAAGGAAAAGCGGGCATGGCCTCCAGACCGGAGAATGTTGTGCTCTATTCTTGTCTTATTCTTGGAGGCTATAGAGCGGGCCACTAGAAGCCAAGCCAGCAGAAAATACAACATGGCGGCCCCCAAGATTGGGTAGCGTGGTTCAGAATGAGCGATTTAGTCTGGAAAATCGAATTTGGGGCCTAAATTACACAAGAAATTGGTTGTGAAAATGCATTAGTTCTAGGGGGACTGACAGTACATTCAAAAGTCCGGAATATCGATCAAGTCCGAAATTTTGGAGTCCGAAACATCCATTCATGGAAGCGCACAATGTCTAGGAGAAAATCAACTTAAGTGTCTCTTGTGCATGAGCTAGGAGTGTATGTGTTTGCTGAATAGGTGGATTGTATTTGTTCGTGATCCTCGTCAAGGTGAGTTTGGTATGTTGCTCTGCTAATCGTTTGTCAGTGTTTTCATGGTTTCTATTGCGACGTCACCTGCATTGTGTGTCAGTTTATTAGACTGGCAGTGAATAAAACGTGTAGTGTACTGTGGTGCAGCAGCACGACTCTTAAAGGCGTTATGTGCACACATTTTCCTCGCGAGGAATGGAACCTATGGAACCTTATGTGCGCACAGGAACCTAACGGTAAGAGATGCCATAGAAGCCTAACGTCATTCAGCAGGGTTGTTCAAGCAAGATTGTGCCGATTTATAAAATTAATCATTCATAAATTAGTCATCATAATTGGAATATTTCTGTTAATTATTGCATCCTGCACAATTCTAACATGTTTGACGCCAGCAGTTATACAAAGCATCAGTGCCTAAGCACTACTCGGGCCCGCGTGAAGACATTAAGCAGGCAGGAAGACAGTGATATGACATCACATATATACATGTAATTGTGTAGTTCTGCTTGACTGAAGGAACTTGTAGGCATCCCGGCATGTAGCCAGCTCAGTGGCAAAGGAATGAACTTAGAAGCAGTTTAGACTCCCCTCTAGCGGTACGTAAACGCTTGCATTCATGCATTTTGTCTTCACCGCCAAGACGCTTTGCAGGGAAGACAGAACATGTGAATTTCAAGATAAATGAGAAACCACTTCAATTTTTTTTGCTGCTAATAACAAAAACTGCTTTGATAAAAGTTCATCAGTTTAAAAACAGTACAATTTGCTAACAAATGCGGGCTATGTCAAAGGACCAGGACCACCTCAATATCAACATGGCTAATAAACATATGCCAAAACCAAATTCTTTGCAAGTTCATTGACATCTGTGTGAACTGCTGTGCAATATATCCATTTAAAAACATTTTTTTCTCACACTAACGACCTTGAGCATCTGGCTGACAGAAATATAAAGCTTTTGCAGAAGACCAGTTTTTCAAAGAAAAGGAATTCTCAGTAATGCACCATTTTTAATGGCCTGTCAAAATCTAAGAATGGCTAACAATCAATAAATGCAATTTTTGCGGCAAGGACTTACATTTTCCAGAGAAAAATTAGTTTTGCTCTCATAATGAAGCAACTGATATTTTGGTGACATTCTTTATGGTGCGTAGTTTCACGCACCATAAAGGAAGCACCATAGTTTCGTCTTGGGATGCGGAATGAAGCAACCTTAACCCGAGCTCACCCTTGAGGATGCGGCCCAGCTCGCAGACGGATGTGAGCAGCACATGAAACTGCCGCCGCCGATGCTCCAGGCGAGAGTCCAGTGCCTGCTGTGACTGCTGCAGTGAGTGGATCTCCTTCTCCAGGCACTCGAGCTGAGACAGCATGCCTCGCCTGTCTGGCTGCTTCGCTATCACCTTGGCCAAGGCATCATACTCTGCACGTGTGAAAAAACAGGGCCGCAATTTTATGACGACGCCTTCCGCTCAATCCTATGCTACTCTTACCATCCACCATTCACGGCCGGCTGATAGTGTGGGCGGAGCGTCACTCTGACTGCTGACCATGTGCGAAAAACTCAAAAAGGAATAACATAGGAAAAGTAATCGATACAAAATTGCGGCTTAGTGCTCTGTGACTGAGCAGTGTTTGTATTATATTTGCAAGTATACACATTGTGTCTACTGAATAAGATGACTAATGCTGACCAATTTTAGTATATTCTGTAATGTACTACCCCTCTCCTTATATAATATCCCAAGCAGGGGTCTTTAAGGGAACAAGAGGTGATGGTGATGTGATTAGATGGCGCAACTGCATCGCGGATATAGCAGAGAACATCGTCATGTGAGCTCAGTAGTCCAAAGGGGACTTGAAGGGGCTTAGCAACAGGAAGCTATTGTTTGTAGGTTGAAATCCTGAAAAAGGATGCTGCTAGCTTTAACTCAGCACACCTCTACAGACAAATAGACTACATGCAATATGTACATGGGGTAAACAAGGCATGACGCACAGGGCTAATGTTGAGATTAACACATGTGGCACCTCTCATTTTCTTAACATTACACAGCTATGCCAGCAACTATTGCGTGTGTATCACCACATCATAGCTGGCACGTTTGTGCCAGCAGGATATTTGAATTTCAAAAAAGGAATTCAGACCCTTCACATGCAATTTTCTCGTAAACTAAGTCTTCCCTTGGCACGAAACAAGCGTTGCGAGGTTTCTGGAATGCTATTTAAAACAGTCCACGTCGACTTAGTGTTTGCCTTTAGTGTCCCTTTAAGGCTCTTTTGGTGCAGTGTCCACAAGTGTGGACGTCACAGAAAACAGTAACAACTTTTTTTTTTTTCTACCTCTTGGCAACTGTTAACTTGAAGTGTGGAGGGTTCAAAATATTGTGTGTATGAGGTGCTACCCAAAAGTTCGCGCACGCGCGATAACACAGAAGATGTATAGGATGTACAGCTTGCAGTTTTTAGATATTGAAATAACTCTTACTGAAGAAGGTGCCTGCTGTATGTACAGACCCCATGCCCGCAAGGAACTGTTGCCGTATCAGTCGACATACACTAAGACTGTTAAACATGCAATTGCCACTATGTGCCTTGAATTCGCCCTTAAAAAATTGTGCTGTCATAAGGTACACGAAAGCTTTGATGAATAGATTGGGAAGTTAAGGAAGGCTGGCTTTCTTTTTTTGGTTTTGAGTGCAGTTTCGGAGGCATTGTTGAAAAATGTGAAAAAAGAAAAAGAAGCAATGAAGAAGGTCAAATATTGGAAAAGAAAGCTAAACAAGTGGTGATCCCGCATTCTCACAAAGTGGTGCATAATCTTAAACACGTCGCCGTGAAATACAAACTACCTGTGATTTTTTTCAACACCCCGAAAACTTGCTACTTTGTGCCACCTGATTGGATCTGGTGATTCTAAGAAAGTAGATTATTTTATTAAACACACAAACCCTTTTGTGAAGTATGAAGAAGGGGTGCTATACCGCATAGCGCTGAAGTGCAGAAAAAAGTATATCGGCCAAACTTCAGAAGTATTCAGCACAAGCTTTTGCTGAAAAATGGTTATGTCTCAAACTTGTCGCTTCATTGCAAGGCCTGCAGGAATGAAAATAAGCATGTGAAGCAAGGCTTCATGATACGACAATCATGTTTAAAAGCAAAGATACTGTGGCGCGTGAACTGTTGGAGGGGACCAGATTAGCACCCCGTCTCTGAATATTTATGGAAAGTGTGTTCTTAGATAGGTTTTAGATATTCTTTAATCTTGTGATTCCCTTCCAATACATTTTCTGTGTTCTTGCACTTGCGCATTCACATGTTCAGCAGTCTCTCTTTTCCTTCCCTCTCTCCCCATGGCTATATATTCAACCGCTTTTGACCTCAATAAATAGTTGCAAGTAGTGCCTTGTCCTGTCGTTGTTTGTTCATTGGTGTGCTCTCTCCATTGGCGCTTCATCTTTTGAAACCCTCTCTGGATCGCACCATGCCGGCGGAGTGGCAGTCATTCGCTAGCACTTCTGCAGCAGTCCTAAAAGTCGGAGCTGTGACCCTTACCCACAGTTCGCAGTGACCTACGACCACGGTGGGTTCATACCAGGGCGCACAGGGTGAAGCAGGGTGCAAGACCGGGCTACTTGGTATTCCATGCTGAAGTGACTAGTGCAGGAGTGAACACAGGACACTAAAAAGGCGACAAAGACAAGCGTAAACTTCCAACTGGTGTTTATTGCAAAAAGGTATGTATATATACTCTCGCGCACTTGATCATAATCAGTTACAATTGTGCAACTCAACATGGCGATCACACATAAACAAGAGCGCACCATGGCCGTGCTAAGGCTTAAGGTGGCCTCCCACATACAGACTCCAGGAACGCAAATTCTTTAGCAGTCAATGCTAGGGACGGCTTGCTAATGCAGTTGCTTTCTGCGATAGCCGCTGCTTCAATAACGAGTCTAGTGTTGTCCTGCACGTTGCTTGCTATTATTTGTTTTTTCAAAGAGTGGATGACATTTGCATTCACATCCATTGCTCCCAACACAAGACCTCATAGCAGGGGACAGTTCAATTTCCCAGCTGGAGTCCTCTAGCACCACCAAGAGTCTGGAATCTCTCGATGGTGTAATGACATTTGCATTGACATCCATTGCTCCCAACACGAGACCTCATAGCAGGGGACAGTCCAATTTCACAGCCCGAGTCCTCTAGCACCACCAAGAGTCTGGAATCTATCGATGGTGTAATCTTCCTTCATGAAATTGTTTTGTAAGCAGCGTTCATGAAAATGAATTCATAAGCGCTGTTGAACAACAGATGCTGCCTAGAGGACGTGTTTGAATAGGTCTCCTTCTGCAGCTACGCAGTACTGGGTTCACTTTATCACAACTTCTGCGGCTTTCTAGATGACCAACACTGGAATTCTACAGCAGACATCCGTTATCCTTGCCTTGAGCTCATCCGACATCCATCTCGTTCATGTAACACAGTCTTTTACATAACCCCAAAGAAAGAAATTGAGTGGAGAGAAGTCAGGTGACCTAGCCGGCCAATTTACAGGCCCATACCTTCCAATCTATTGCACATGAAAAGTCACATCCAGCCAGTCTCGTGCTCAGCTGCTGCTGTGTGCTGGCACCCCATCTTGCTGATACCACACAAGTGGAAGACGTGACAGCAGGACTTTGCTGAAAAACTGATCCACCACACCTTCCAGGATTTCGTTCACGTAACGCTGTCTAGTCAGTATGTGATCAAAGAAGATGGGACCAATTATAGCACCACTGTAAATTCCAAACAACACAATGAACAACCACTGGTACTTGTGTCGAGTGCACTTTACTCAGTGTGAATTGGAGTCACTCCAACACTGTGCATTATGCAAATTTACCTGGCTGTTACTGCAAAAATTGGTTTCACCTGTGCACACGATGTTACTCAAGAAGTCCGGTGACTCATCGGCTTTTGTGAGGACCCAATTCGAGAAAAACTAGACGATTCTGCAGGTCCCCATCTTCCAAGTATTGGTGCAGGTTAAGGTGGTATGTGTGGAAGACCAAGTCATTTAGAATCCTCCAAACTGATGATTTGGAAATTGGTAGCTGGGTGGCCATGTCCCCCAAGCTGCCATGAGGGTTTGAGGCCATGAATGCTAGGACATCTGTCCGTAGGCTAGGACTCAGATGTAGTCCTCAACCACTGTTTCTGAAAGCTGCCGGTTTGTCTCAGGTTCTCATAATTTCGGATGATAGTCGAAGCGTTTGGTCTACTGCCACAGTTCCATGCATGATATATATTTGTGGCCTTCCCCTTGTTGCCGTTTGCCGCTCCCAAGGCAAGGATCATGTTTTCCTTCGGCTCATTAGAGAAAGACATGGCGACTGGGACAAAAAATGCACCTTTAAACCTTTGCACTAACATTGTCAATTTGCTTTTGTGGTGACAGGTGTAGTGTCAAAAAATGAAAAAAACATCCATGCACTTTATCTACGCTAAGACAACACCTATCACAGCTTGCTTCTAACACCAAACACAACATGTTACTTCAGCCGGCGCGCGGCAGATAAGGAACTAGCTCGATCACAATGTTTTTTCTTTATTTCCTTTATTTCGTTCTGGCTAACTAAGAGGGAGTTTATTCGAGGGAGCTGCTTTATGATGAGGGTGGGAGTGCAGTCATGTGGTATTTTTCATATTTCGCCGTGTTTATTTATCAGTCGGAAAAAGAACAGTACACAATTAGTAGGTTGCTGCAAAATATCTGAATTAGATGCCGCTTGACTGTGCCTAAATACAGTGGAACCCCGTTCATACGTTTTTCACCGGACCGGGGGGAAAAAACGTAACAGCCGGGAAAACGCAACAGTGAGGAAAGCTCCGAAAATGAATGAAGAAAGTGCAGCTTCAACTATAGACAATTTATTTTCACAGAGTGTGCTTAGGACTTAAAGAAGTCCAGAATGGTGGCTTGCCGTTCCTTCCACTCGCAGGAAATCACCACACGTTTCTCAATAGCCTGGAAGGCCGCATTGCTGTCAGCGTTGCTATGAGGTACGATGTACCTGCGGAGGAGGTCCAGAGCCGCGACGGCTTCTCCAAAGCTAGGATCTGGCAACTCCCCGGCATCATGCGGCTCGTGCTCCTCGTCATCATCGCGGTCCATGGCTTCACTCGCGACCGAGTTCTCAACGATCTCGGCGATGCTCTGACACACTGACGTCACGACGGCAGCATCCACGGCGACGTAGTCGTCGTATGCGACTCCCATGGCATCCAGCGCATTCATTGCCTCATCTAGCTCTTCTTCACAAGAGGCAGTTTGTAATTCTTCAGCTTCCGTGGCAGCTTCCATCTCAGCATCCACGCGAAAGCCACACCGTGCGAAGCAGTGCTGCGCAGTTGCACACTCACTGCAGTCCACGCTGATGCGACGTAGTTCATAGCGTCAAGCACCGAAATGGTCGCAGGCTGCTGTCCGCGATCAATATGCGCGAGCCAACGCTTGACAATGCACTTTCTGTAAGAATGCTTCAAGTTTTTTATGACGCCGGCATCTAACGGCTGCAAATGGCTTGTTGTATTTGGTGGTAAAAACACAAGCTTTACGTTCCGAAGAAACGGCGGGTCTCTCGGGTGGGCAGCACAATTGGCCAGAAATAGGATGACACTCCTGCACTGGGCCCCCATCTTGTTGTCAAAGTACCGAAGAAATTCTTCGAACAAAGAACATGTCATCCATGCACGACTGTTGCTTCGGTAGTGACATGGCAGCAGGCGAATGTTTTTTCACGCACCGTGGGTTTCGGTATTTGCCAATTACCCATGGCTTGAGCTTGCCTGAGCCATCCATGTTGCAGCAAAGGAGCACAGTCAGTCGCTGTTTGCTACATTTGCCTCCGTGGCATGCTTCGCCCTTCAGGCTTAATGACTTGGATGGCTGCACCCGAAAGAAGAGGCCCATTTCGTCGGCATTGTAAATATCACGAGGCTCATACCCTTTAACTATTCCAGATAGGGTGGCCTTCCAATCATCCACTGCTTCCATGTTGACAGTCGCTGATTCTCCGCTTACCGTCTTATAAGCAATGTCGTGCCTCTTCCGGAAACGGTCGATCCAGCCATTGGACGCCGCAAAGTCGGTGATGGCCAGTTTGTCGGCTATGTCCATCGCCTTCTTGCGCAAAATGCTGCCGTCGAAGTTGACACCGGCAGCGCGAGCTTGCTTGAACCAGGTAAGAAGAGCCTCGTCGAGGTTTCCATACTTGGCGCCATGAGCCTGCTTTGCTTTCGGGCCGAAGAGCGCGGCATTCCCCTCTATCTCGGCATGCTTGGAGACGATGCTGTTAAGCGTTGAGGGTGGGAGACCAAGGTCCTTGGCAATGTCGATTCTCTTCCGCGCTGGCTACCTGTCGACTGCATTTAATGCGTCCAGCTTTTCCTCAAGGGAAAGCGCTTTCCGCTTGCGAGACGCCATCTAAGCACAAGCTCAATGTTCATGAGGCTGCACAGTAGTGGCGTTTACATGAATACGCCAGAAGTGTATCATATCAACTTTCAAGCGTATCGCATCTCATGTAAACGAGGTAATTTGCTAGGAAGGCATATCGCATCCAATACCCCAAACAAGGGTAGCTTGAGATCGAGAATGCACATTTCAGCGGCACATGTAAACAGAAGCGTATCGCATCAGGAATTATGGGAAAGCATTCGCTGCGTGATTACAACCGGCCAACCAACCAGCGGCGCGGCCGTATGGCAGCGGAAGCACATTTACCGGAAGTAGAGGGCTCATTCTGAAATGTGACACCAGATGGCACTAGCTTGCCAGACAGTGAGATGCGCATACATGTAAATGGAGGTGCATCAGCAGAATGCGATACGGCAAGATAATACGATACGCTTCTAGCGTATTTATGTAAACGCCGCTAGTGACGATAGCACGCTAGGAGTCAACCCGTCCAAACCATGCAGTGACCGTAATCACAATGATGATAGTGAGAGCATTTTTCATGAATGGCCACCTAGTGGCAGCCTCTCGAACTGGCGCGAGGCTTCTTTCAGCCAGTTCCATAGCCAAGCCCGGCCAAAACTCATCAAAAGCCAAAATGGCGGTTGGAGCGCGTTGCCTACTTTAGCCCAGGCAGGTTCGGGATGCTAAGTTGCGACATGTCATGCGGGAACGTTTTCACAGTGTCAGGATTGGGGGCTCAATCCCATCGCTCGAGATCCGTTGTCAAGATTGGAGTCCGGCATGAATTCGAAGCTAGCTGGCCCATGCCGTCGTCCAACTTATCCACGCTGAGGACGTTGATGAAGGGAAGAACTGCTTCTCATTGAGAACGTGGAATATGGGTTTATTTACAGTATTTAAATCAGTCCAACATGACTGCTCAAGAGAAGTGTGTCCAGCATTCGCACCACAGCAGTTTTTAAACACTCGGTCCTCCCGCGATACAAGGTGACGCGAACGTTCGTTTACTCATTGTCAACTTGCCGCCGCCCCGCGGAACAGTTTACGCACACAAAGGCACACACATTCCCATGTCCGGCGCCGACGTCAGAGGGGCGCCGTTCCGGGAAGCTCGGAGCCATTCTGGGTAGCTCGTTGTCCTGCGTCCCGGAAGGCGCGTGGGAAGCAACAAAAAACGGCTTTCCCGCGGCAGCTCGCTCATGCGTAGCAGATCAGGTCCGCGCTGGGGAGCTCGGGCACAATAGTTCGCCCGCCGAACTCGTTCCGTCACAACGGCGATGGAGCTGGAGGATGGCGGCGGTGTCAGCACAAAGCCCGCTTCATCGAACGCATCCTAGCTGAAGCGACGGAGAGTGGGGGATGCGTGTCTTGTTCGCCGAACGTAACTGGGTGGCAATCTTGCACTGCAGCTTGCCATTCTTAACAGCGCCTCCATGGCCCGAAAAATCTCGACTGTCTAGCACTGACAACCGCTAGGCAGGAAGAGAACGGCTGGTGGTCAGGGGGTGATTGATGTCTTGGCTCGCAGCGACCACTTGTGTATTGATGTCACCGCCCCAAAACATCCAACAAGGACAGGCAACTGCAAAATGAACCCCACAACACGGCTCTGCGCCAAGATGACGTGCATTGGCTCTCACTTTAGACCCGCTAGGCTTATAAAAAAAAACATAAGTGCAGAAACAAAAAAAATGCTGCATTTCGCTATGCCAATTTTCTGAAGCAAATTCCTGCTGACAAATTCAGCAATCATGGAGGGAATCCTGCTAAATGAGAGGGGATCTTCTTCGCTTAATAAAATTAACACTAGTAACCCTAAAATTTAGGCGGGACCCTCAAACGCAGAAGTCAAATTAGCCTGCTCAAACCATCCGCATTGCTATGCAACTTTCCCTTCTTATATCTAACGGAGAAGTTGTACTCTTGGAGAGTGAGGCTTTATCGGAGCAAGCGGCCATTTTTGTGTGACATTTGATTGAGCCACGTCAGAGGACAGTGGTCGGTCTCGAAGATGAACTTCGCTCCGCACAAGTAACACGACAACTTCTGGGCGGCCCAAACTAAACAAGCACATTCCTTCTATGAAGCGCTGTAGGCTTCCTCTCTTACATTTAGTTTACGGCTGGCATAGAGGATAGGATGCTCCTCGTTATCGTCGCCGACCTGACTAAGTACCACGCCCATACCTCTGTCGCTTGCGTCGCATTGAACTATGAATTCCTTTGTGTTGTCTAGCGCGCGAAGCACAGGGCGAGAAACCAATAGCGTTTTCAAACTTTGGAAAGCCTTCTCTTTGTCCTTATCCCAGTGTACGTTACACGGTGCTCCCTTTCGGAGGGTGTCCGTTAATGGACTTGCCATTTGCGAGTAATTCGGAATGTACCGTTGATAGTACCCCACAAGTCCCAAAAATGAACGAAGGTGCGTTTTCGTGCGCGGCTGAGAAAATTCTCCAATCGTAGCTATTTTCAGCTCAGCCGGCCGCCTCATGCCCTGACCGACAACATGGCCCAGATAAGTAACCTGCGAACAACCAAACCTACACTTTTCCACTTTCATCGTTAAGCCGGCTTCCCTCAACCGTGAGAACACATTTGAGGTGCGATACGTCTTGCTCCCAGCTGTCCGAAAAAATTGCTACATCATCAAGATAGAGCAAGGCAAACTCCTGCAAGTCTTTTAGGACAATATCCATTAACTTAGAGAAGCTAAACGGCGCGTTCTTCAGCCCGAAGCTGAGTGCGAGAGGGCGAAAAGTGCCCACAGGTGAGATGAATGCGGCATAGCGGCTGGCACTTTCTGAAAGGGGAACTTGCCAGTACCCCCGCACGAGATCTATAGTTGAAATGTATTTAGCAGCGCTAACACTTTCAATTCGTTCCTCAATGTTGGGTATCGGGTACAGCTGATCCCTAGTGATGGCATTCAACTTCCTGTAGTCAACACACGGACGAGGGTCCTTGTCAGGGGTTTCTACCAGTGTTAGCGGTGACGTGTAGTCACTCTCAGCGGGCTCAATAACTCCCAACTCTAGCATGCGCTGTATCTCTGCCTCCATAATCTCTCTCTGTCTTGGAGACACCCTGTATGGCTTTGATCTTACTGGTTCGGCTGATGTCAGCTCAATTTCATGCGTTATCAGTTCAGTTCTACCCGGCCCATCGCTGAATCTGTCGAGATATTCCCCTAACACCTCTTTTAGCTCATCTAGCTGCTCGGGTCTTAGAGCGTGCGAGCTTACCGAGTGTTCTACTACTTCTTCTAGGCCGATTTCAGAGTTGGAGGTCGCCCTATACTCTTTAAACTTGGTACTAGTGCCATCCTGCTCTTTGATGGTATAGTTAACGACTCCGCTCCGCTCTATATACGGCTCCATCAAATTGCAGTGATATATCCTCACCTCCTTCCTGCGACCGGGCATTTTCAGAGCATAGTTAGTATCTGAAAGTTTGCGCAACACTTTAACGGGCCCGTCCCTGTGAACTTCAAGCTTGTTCTTTTTTGAAAGTTTGAGGATCATTACCTGGTCTCCGGCGTTAAACGTACGAAGCCTCGCATTCTTGTCGTAATAGAATTTGGCGTTCTTTTGAGCTACTCCCATGTTCTTTCCAACTAGTTCTTGGGTTACGCTTAGCCGTTCCAGCAAATTTAGCACGTATTCAACCACTGTTGGACTCTCCCCTCTTTCCTCCCACATCTCTCTTAACATTCTCAGTGGAGAACGGAGTGTCCTCCCATACACTAGTTCTGCTGGCGAGAACCCTGTCGCTTCATGTGGAACCGTTCACAAAGCAAACAATGTTGCCGGCAGACAGTTCTCCCAGTCCTCTTTGTGCTCGTAACAGAGCGCACGCAAAACTCGCTTAAAAGCACTGAATGCCACCTCTCTACACTGTTTGACTGAGGGTGATAGACAGAACTGTGCATTAACTTTACCCTGCACTTTTGCAAGAACGTGGAAGTCAGTGCGCTCGTGAATACTGACCCTTGATCTGCCTGAATTTCGGCTGGAAACCCAACTCGTGCAAACACTGTCAAAAGCGCGTCCACTACTTCGGTGGAGCTGAGCTCTTTCAAAGGGATTGCTTCTGGAAACTTGGTAGCCGGACACAGCATGGTAAGCAAGTACCTGTAGCCCAATTTTGTTTTTGGAAGAGGCCCTACCGTGTCTATTACAAGTCGTCTGAAAGGCTCTGTCATTAACGGCACTACCTTCGGTGGAGCTTTCCATGTCTCTCCTGGTTTACCAGAACGCTGGCAGGCGTCACAAGATCTTACAAAGTTTTCTACGTCTTTGAAACAGCCAGGCCAGTAGTATTCCATAAGCAATCTTTCCTTTGATTTGTTTATGCCTAGGTGGCCGGACCACCCATTTCCATGACAGAGACTCAAAAGGTCCTCCCTATACTTAGTAGGTACGACTAACTGATCTAAAATCCTACCCTTTCGATCTCTGTAGTGCGGATACAACAATCCTCCTCTCTCATGTATCGTCACGTTGCGCCTAGCAACGCCTTCTTTAGCTGTATCATGTAATTTAGCTAAGCTCTCATCATTCTTTTGCTCAGCTGCCAGTGACTCTCTATCCACACGAAAGAGCTTATCAAAGTTCTTTGAGGCCGGTGATAATAACGACCCTGTCTCGCTTGTGAGCGCGTCTACTTGCTCTTCCTGCAGGCTAGAACTCTGACACTCTAGTGCTACGCTCTCATTGAGCTGGTCAGCTGGCAGGCTCTCCTCAGCTGTTCTTTTGTCCCTCGGGCCTAGCTCGGATTCGGGTATTGAAGTTATCTCCTTTTCTGCTTCCGCTGGAGGAGCTTGAGCATTTTCAGCCGAAAGCGCCGCGATCTTACGAGCTTGGCCTCGGGTCAATGCTTGTACTATGCCCTCTCCCAGTTTGAGCCTTTTGTCACGCAGTAACTGATTCGAACGATTCGAAAAGATGTAAGGATACTGCAGTGACAAAAATTTGGAAACTGCAGCCTCAGTCTCTAGCTCCCCTAATGGTCCATTGATTTTGACTTTGGCCATGGGCAGACACATGCTGTGTTCTTCTACAACCTATTTTATCCATGCTACTTCTCCGGTGAAGTCATCTACCATCACGTAAGACGGATGGACAATGTCCATCGTGGCGGCACTGTCTCTTAGCACTCGGCATGGTTTTCCATTAACTTGCAGGTCATGAAGATATGAAGATATGGACTTAAAAGTTCCATATTCTCATCTTTTTCCTCCACGTAGGAGAAAACTATGCTAGACTTCCCACAGTTTACAGCTATATGTCCCAGTTTGTGGCATTTGTAACAGTGAATTGGTCTAAAAGATTCGAATTTTCTTTTCTGTTCTTTTTGTGCAGTTTCTCCGTTAAGTTTCTCCTCGCTCTTTTCTGCGGACTTTTCCGCCATGTCTACAGGCTCCGATCGTCTAGTCTGCGCACCCTTTTTGAACGGATATGGTTTCCGCGGTCCATTTCAACCGTCCAAGTTTCTGTCCTCGGCGTTTAACTTTCTACGGGTTGCGTACTCTTCGGCTAATTCAGCCGCCCTTTCCACAGTCTCTGTCTTGCACCCACAGTTTCACAGCTTGGGGGATGGTTTTGTAAAACTGCTCTAGACACATGCATTCAATGATCATGTCTCTGCTGTCGTACGCTTCTGTGCTTTTAAGCCACTCGACTAGGTTGGCCTTTAAGCTGTACGCAAACTCCGGATACCCCTCGCTATCTTTCTTGCCTGTGCTTGTAAACCTTTGCCAAAAAGCTTCAGCTGAAAGGCGGTATTTCTTCAGGAGACTAGCCTTAACTTTCGCATAATCATATGCATCCTGTGCAATGAGTCTGGTGATTACTTCTGCCGCCTCACACGGCAACATAGACAGCAACCGCTGTGGCCATGTACTCGGGCTGTAGTTCATCTTCTCGATAGTCCTTTCAAAATTGCTTAGGAACAAGCCTATGTCGGTCCCGACCTCAAATGGCTTTAATAGCCTGTCCATGCGGTATGATTCTGCCTCACTTGATCGTCCCAGAGTGCCTTCACTTCCTTGAGACAACTCCAAACGTTTGCTATCAAGTTCAAGTTGCATTTTTATTAACTCGCTATCTTTATCGCGTTCCTCTCTCTCTTGTTCTTTTCTCTCTCGTTCTTCTCTCTTTTTCAGAAGTTCAAACCCCATTTCGATTTCTTCCTCACTTGCTTTTTCGGAAATTAGCTGCAATAATTCCGATTTTAGCATTTCCCTGCGTACATCTACGCCCAGTTCCTCACCAACAATCAACATCTCGTCTCTCAGCAGTGTCCTTAACTCCATGATTGCTGCTTTACTGCCTCGATTCTGCTCTCTAAATCTAGCTAGGAAAACACAACCTAACTAACACTCAACAATCTAGCTTCCCTACTGTTCTAAACAGAACAACCACAAAATGAAGCCTAGAGAGTCAAAGCAAGAACCAAGCACTCACCGCAGATACAGCACCATGTCGCAAAGTCCATCCCACCGCTGCCACCAGTTGTCAGGATTGGGGGCTCAATCCCATCGCTCGAGATCCATTGTCAAGATTGGAGTCTGGCATGAATTCGAAGGTAGCTGGCCCATGCCGTCGTCCAACTTATCCAGGCTGAGGACGTTGATGAAGGGAAGAACTGCTTCTCATCGAGAACGAGGAATATGGGTTTATTTACAGTATTTAAATCAGTCTAACATGACTGCTTGAGAAAAGTGCATCAGTCCAACATGACTGCTCAAGAGAAGTGTGTCCAGCATTCGCACCACAGCAGTTTTTAAACACTCGGTTCTCCCGCGATACAAGGTGACGCGAACGTTCGTTTACTCATTGTCGACTTGCCGCAGCCCCGCCGAACAGTTTACGCACACAAAGGCACACACATTCCCATGTGCGGAGCCGACGTCAGAGGGGCGCCGTTCCGGAAAGCTCGGAGCCATTCTGGGTAGCTCGTTGTCCTGCATCCTGGAAGGCGCGTGGGAAGCAACAAAAAACGGCTTTCCTGCGGCAGCTCGCTCATGCGTAGCAGATCAGGTCCGCGCTGGGGAGCTCGGGCACAATAGTTCGCCCGCCGAACTCGTTCCGTCACAACAGCGATGGGGCTGGAGGATGGCGGCGGTGTGAGCACAAAGCCCGCTTCATCGAACGCATCCTAGCTGAAGCGACGGAGAGTGGGGGATGCGTGTCTTGTTCCCCGGTCGTAACTGGGTGGAAATCTTGCATTGCAGCTCGCCATTCTTAACAACAGCTACTACGTAACAGCGGGGTTCCTTATACATTGGATCCTATGGAAACTATGCCTGGACCGGATGAAAACGACGTAGCAGCCGGGAAAACGCAGCAGTGAGGAACGTAACAGCGGGGTTCTACTGTATGCCTCATTGACACTTTGATAATTAGGACATGTAGCGAAGAGAGACGCTAGTGGGTTCAGCGCTACTGGCTCTAAACGGTAGTGGGTCGAGCGCTCCTGCTCAGCAACGGCTCTCGTGCTTGGTAGCTGTGACTGCCCTGCCCGTCGACGTTGCGCTGCTCCGAGCTCTGCCTAATAAACACCTTTAGAATTGGTGGAGTGTGCGGGGTACCCTCAGACGATCATCCTGGAACTCCGGCCTCGTACCCTACCATCTACCATGCCCCAAGACGCAGCAAACGCCTCCTCCTGCACCCACTGCGTGTCCCGGGGTGCCTTGTCATCGCGACCCTCCTCTCTACACTGGAGCGGACAACATTGACGTGGACGAATGGCTCACGGCGTACGACAGGGTAGGCGACCATAACAAGTGGGACGAAGCGGCCAAACTGAGCCATGTTCTGTTCTACCTCGCTGGAGTTGCCAGCCTGTGGTATAACAACCATCAAGCAGAGTTCCAGACATGGTCAGAATTTAAGACTTCCCTCGCCGATGTATTTGGTCGCCCTGCTGTTCACAAGCTGCGTGCCGAGCAACGTTTGCGAGAACGAGCTCAACAGCCAGGCGAAACGTTCACCAGCTATATCGAAGATGTCCTGGACCTATGCAGGAAAGTCGATGCGACCATGGCGGAGTCTCATCGAATCCGAAACATCCTGAAGGGCATAGAAGACGACACTTTTAACATGTTGCTGGCCAAAAGTGCACGCTCTGTGGCTGAAATTGTCACACTGTGGCAGAGCTATGAAGAACTCCGCAGGCAGCGGTCACTGATCCGTCGATCTCTACCGCGTGACAAACACTTCGCTGGTTTGGCTGCCATGTCCAACCAGACAGCGTTGCTCGCAGAAATGAAGGCGTTCGTCCGCGAGGAAGCTGCCCGGCAACTCTCGTTGATGGATTTTGCACAGCCGCAGTCGGTACACGCGCCTACGCCAAGTTTTGCGCCTTTGCTTCGCCGTGTCATAGCGCAAGAACTGCACGAGGTCTTGCCTGGGCACCACCAGCGTGTTCCTGCGGCTGCACCTCACAGCTACGCCGAAGTCATGGCCAGGCCCCAACAGATCCCGACAGCTGTGCCACTCAGCTACGCGGAAGTCGTCACCCAGCCTCAACAACTCCCTCAGCGGGGACCTCTCACGTACGCCGAAGTCCTCGCTATGCCCCGACAACAGCCTGCTATGCAATCAATTCACCAGCCGCCACGTCCAACGCGTCCTACCACATGGATGGGACCTGCCGCAACGACTCGGTGGCATACAGCGGACAATCGACCGATATGTTTTGCGTGCGGCTACGCAGGCCACGTCGCACGCTACTGTAGTCGCGTGCAGTCGCCTAGCGCTACACCATATGGGCCAAGTTCTATGGTGGGTTCTCCACGCCCTTATTACGACGACGAACCTCGGGCTGCGTCACCACCATTCCGCCGGTCCGCCAACATCCACCACTCAACTTCTCCACGCCGACGCTCCCCATCACCGATGTGGCCTCGGCCCGAAGCTCGGGATGAGGAAAACTAATCGTCGCAGTCCATGAGGCAAGGACTGCGACCCCATCGAAACGCGGAAGTCCTCAACGTAGCCCAACCAATGCGATAGACGTGTTAGATGACGGTGTGCGCACATATGCCCTCCTGGATACCGGAGCCGCTGTATCAGTTATGGAAGCAAAGCTTTGTCGCTTCCTTCGAAAGGTTACGACACCCATTGCTGGACTCGCCCTCCGAACAGCAGGCACACAGCGTATTCACCCGATTGCGGCGTGCATTGCTCGTGTTCTCATCGAGGACGTTGTATACGCCGCCGAATTTATTGGTCGCCTCGTGCTCGTGCAGAATAACTCGTGCTCCGACGAAGTTATTCTGGGGTGGGACTTTCTCGCTCGCTACGATGCCGTCATTCATTGCGCACGGGCCGAACTAGAACTGTCGCCGATCTCAGATTTGACGCTTGCCGATAATGCTTCTTTTGCGAACAAACTACTCGTCAGGCACGACACAAATGTTCCTGCCAACTCGTCAGTGATTGTGTCAATGCAGTGCAGCAGCCTCTCTGACGCCATCGCACTACTTTCTGCGTCGGGCCACTTTTATACTCGAAAAGGTCTGCTGCTGCCTTTTGCGACTGTGAATGTCAAACAGGGCTCCACAGCTATTTTTGTCTGTAACCCCTTCCCATACCCTGTGATGCTGCTTCAAGGCGAATGTCTTGGCCACGTGGAAGTGATCGACGCCGTACAAATTACGGATGTTCCCGAAGACACGTCCTGCACCAGTTACAACACGCTCGGTTCTCTCTCTACGTCGGACCCTTCGCCTACAGGTGTGTTCGATTCATGTATTGCCGATGGCCTCACCCCACCTCAGCGTTCACAGCTACTGCGCATCTTAGAAGAATTTCGTTCTTCTTTTGATGTCGGGCAACCTTCCCTTGGCCGGGCGTCTGCTGTCACGCACCATATTGACACTGGCTCCCAACCGCCATTGTGGCAATGACCATATCGCGTCTCTGCCACAGAACGTCGTGTGATTAATGAGCAAGTGGACGATATGCTTCGCCACGAAGTGATCCGACCCTCGAACAGTCCATGGGCATCTCCTGTCGTCCTTGTTACGAAAAAAGACGGCTCGGTATGGTTCTGTGTAGACTCCTGGCGCCTGAACAAGATTACTCGCAATGATGTATACCCGCTGCCGCGAATCGATGACGCCATCGATAGCCTACACGGAGCAGAATTCTTTTCATCTCTAGATTTACGCTCCGGCTATTGGCAAGTACCCATGGCTGACGTTGATAGGCCGAAGACAGCCTTTGTCACACCCGACGGCTTATACGAATTTAACGTCATGTCGTTTGGACTTTGTAATGCGCCAGCAACCTTTGAACACATGATGGACACAGTTCTCCGCGGTTTGAAGTGGCACACGTGCTTATGTTATCTCGACGACGTTGTTGTTTTTGCCTCTGACTTCACCACGCACCTTCAACGCCTACGGCATGTTTTGACGTGCTTAGCAAACGCTGGCCTCCAACTGAACCTAAAGAAGTGCCGATTTGCAGCGCGGCAGCTCACGATACTAGGTTACGTCCTCTCGAAGGATGGAATCCCCCCAATCCAAACAGACTTCGTGCCGTAGCTGAATTTCCTAAACAGACGTCCGTCAAAGAACTGCGCAGTTTTGTAGGTTTGTGTTCCTACTTCAGGCGCTTCATTCGCAATTTCGCTGCCGTCATATCGCCCCTGACGAAGCTCCTTGGCAGCAACGGACCTCTCCATTTGTGGTCATCCGAGTGCGACGAGGCGTTCACTAAGCTCCGTCATTTGCTGACATCTCCTCCCATTTTGCGCCACTATGACCCAACGGCACCTATTGAGGTACACACAGATGCCAGCGGTGTTGGCCTCGGCGCTGTCTTAGCGCAGCGCAAAGAAGGGTTTCCTGAATATGTTGTGGCATATGCAAGCCGTATGCTTACTAAAGCCGAGACCAATTACACCGTCACGGAAAAAGAATGCCTGGCGATCATCTGGGCGCTTACCAAGTTCTAGCCCTATTTGTATGGTCTACAATTTGATGTCGTCACGGACCACCATGCACTATGCTGGCTGTCGTCATTGAAGGATCCCTCAGGCCGTCTCGCCCGCTGGGCGCTTCGCTTACAGGATTACGATATCCGCGTACTGTACCGCAACGGACGCCAGCATGCTGATGCTGACTCCCTCTCACGTTCTCCCTTGCCAGTCGACAATCCCTGCTGCGCAATATCCCAGCTTGACGTTTCTTCCATCGACATTGGGACCATCGCTTCTGAGCAGCGCAAGGACCCCTTGATTGCCTCCATCATAGACTGCCTTGCTGATCCGTCATCGCAGCCAACCACTCGTGCATTGCGCTGTCAAGCTCGCCATTTCGCCATTCGAGACGACCTGCTTCACCGACACTATTACACCTCTGACGGCCGCCAGTGGTTATTAGTTGTACCTCGAAGCCTGCGTTCTGAAATCTGCGCATCGTTCCACTCTGATCCACAGTGTGCTCACTCGGGACTTTTCAAAACCTACCAGCGCCTCCGACGACGCTACTACTGGCGGGGAATGTACAACTACATTCAAAAGTTCCTTCGCACATGCCCCGACTGCCAGCGCCGAAAATCTTCACCCCACCACTCGCCAGCTGGTCTGCAGCCTCTACCCTGCCCTACCCGGCCGTTCGGGCACGTTGGCATCGATTTGTATGGGCCACTTCCCCCTGACGTCGTCTGGTAACCGCTGGGCCATTGTGGCAGTAGATCACCTTACACGATACGCCGAAACCGCCGCTCTCCCAGCAGCTACAGCACGCGATGTTGCATCATTCCTGCTACGTCGATTCATCCTGCGGCATGGTCCACCTCAAGAACTGCTCAGCGATAGCGGACGCGTCTTCCTGTCGGAAGTCGAAGCGATTCTCAAAGAGTGCCACGTTGTTCATCGTACGACTACGGCGTACCACCCTCAAACGAATGGCCTCACAGAACGCTTCAACCGTACCCTCGGTGACATGCTTTCAATGTACGTTGCCTCCGACCACACGAACTGGGACGCCATTCTGTCATTCATCACCTACGCGTATAATACCGCTACGCAGAGCACTACTGGATTTTCACCCTATTTCTTGCTGTATGGTCGACACCCTTCGCACACCATCGACACCATTCTTCCGTACCGGCCGGATGCATCCAAGTGCGTGCCTATTTCTGCCACGGTCAGACATGCAGAAGAGTGCCGCGACCTCGCACGGGCCTTTACTTCCGCTGGTCAAGAGCGCCAGAGGAGCACTTGTGGTGACGCCACTGCCACGGTCACCTTCGATCCAGGAGCACTCGTGTGGCTCTCAGTTCCTCTAACTGCCCATGGCCTCTCATCAAAACTGGTCCCTAAGTATGAAGGCCCTTATCATGTTCTCGAAAGTGCATCTCCTGTGAACTATGTCATCGAACCAGTTGAGCCATCTTCAGACATGCGCCGCCGTGGACGAGACATTGTCCATGTCGACCGTTTAAAGCCTTACTACGACCCGCTCATCGTGACGAGCTGTTAGGTCGCCGGACGGCTCCCTTCTCGCTCCCGGGGGGTGATTGTAGCGAAGAGAGACGCTAGTAGGTTCAGCGCTACTGGCTCTAAACGGTACTGGGTCGAGCGCTCCTGCTCAGCAATGGCTCTCGTGCTTGGAAGCTGTGACTGCCCTGCCCGTCGACGTTGCGCTGCTCCGAGCTCTGCCCAATAAACACCTTTAGAGATAGTATGTATGGTGTTAGGTCATTAATTACAATCACCGAATTAAATCACAGTAATAAAAAAGTATTACTAGCAACTGCTCCACTGTGCTGGAAAAAATATGCACTAGGTTTTCTTCGAGTAACGCAATTGCTCTTCTTTAAAATCTGGGTCCAAGGTACTTAATAGGGCACCCTGCATATATTTATGACCTCTGCGGGCAAGTGACGATGTTTCCATCCCTAATGAATGTTGTAAATTATTAGAAGAGTTTCCTTTTCATGACTCATTAGCATTGCTTAGCGGAGAGAGAAGCAATACTGAGACACATATCATTGAAATGCATTTCACAGGCCATTGCCAAAAGATTCTGCTGAAAGAGTCACTGAAGTCTGCAGGTTTTTTTCAGGGTCAAAAAAGCACGCAAAGCAATTTTAAGCAAGGTGAACATACAGCAACTTATTCATTCGCTAGGCATACGCTGTCCATACCTTTAGAAATAATTTTTAATTGGCTACCTCCTTCCTTTTCAAAAATATTATAAACATTGTCCTGTTTGTATATTTAAATATATTGTGTATGTGCATGGTGTTTATAGTAGAAATTCAAAACAATGTTTAAGTGAGAAAATACGGATGAGGCAGTCGCCGCTTGTGCTTCTAATGTGCTTGTCTTGCTATTGATAGGATTTGCAGAAATAAAGTGAAAGTATGAATTAAAAACCGTGCACGTCCGCGCCAATTTTAAGTGAAAAGGTCGAGGCAAGTCAAAAGAAACCTAAAATGATGTGGTTGACAAAACTATGACAACACCATTTTAGATGTGTGTGTGTGTGTGGGTTGTGGGGAGTGTAGGCTTTGGCATCACTGGGAGGGGGCTCGGGCTCCAAAGCCCCCTGATAGTCGGTGCTTATGCTGATAACTGTTTAGCTCACCCAAAGTAGATACGCGCTCGGGCACTGGGGTGGTCAGTCGCCCACAAAGGCCAAGCGCTGCAGGGGGACTGTGTGCGGCGGTCTCAGTGGCTGAAGTGAGATGCAGCCAGTCGCAAGCTTCTCAGTCGAAAGACAAAGACGTGTCCGGAGCATAGCGCTTCTCCCAGAGCGGCGGAGAGGGAGAAGAGGGGGAGAATAGCGCTTCTCCCCGGTTTCAAGAAAGGAAAAGGAGGAAACGGGGTGTCTTGGCTGCAGGATCGCAGCCAGGCACAAAGAGCAGCGGGAGGAGTGAAACGTGCTTTCTCCCTGCTACCCTCCACGAGCGAGCATTTGATTATTGCGTGACAACCGCGCGGCTGCTACGAAAATACAAGGATGCATGTGCATTCCCACATCACCCCTTCCTTAAAATCACTGTTTAGCCACGAAAATCTTTTGACACCGTTTCACATAACTTACCCTCCTTAAATTAAGCAGTCTTAATATTGACACTAAAGTGCTCGTCTGGATTGAACGCTTATCTCATTGCTCAAAATACTTTATGCGCCTGCGAGCGGCTTTGATTCACCAACAATTTCAGTAACCTCTCATGTGCTGCAGGGCTCCGCCTTAGGTCCACTGCTGTCTCTTATTTATATTAAAGGTCCTGAAACAATTTTGATGATTTTCTACAAACGTACTGATTCGTTAGAGTAGGTCCTTCTGATCATTAATTGACACATCTAAGTGCTCCACATAAAGCGTGTAATTTATTATAAGGTTATAAAATGCACATCGCTGCCGATTGCAGCACACTGCTCGGTGCAATTTTAAGCCGCCCCTACCCATATGACGGATATCACCCATATGACGTCAGTGGGGCGAGCTATCTGATTGGCTGACCAGGGCGCGTGATCAATAATTTTTCCAACCTTATGGCAAACAAATGATGTTTGTAATAGTTGGAATGTTAGTTAACTTGTTTTTATAAAAAGAAAGTAACATAAAGAGAATGCACAAGAAAATTTTTCAGTACACTTAAGCACTTCCAGCACGCAGCAAATGTCAGCTTGTGTTACAACGTGCTCAGTTTTCGACGAGAGCTCCGCCGTCAGTGCCAGTCTGTTTTTTTGCAAGCACTATGGTTCGACTTTGTTGTGTTGTGGACTGCAAACGTAGTGACTGGCAATATGTCCAGCTGCAACATTGTGTCTCTCTGCAAGCCAGCAGACGAGCAGACTGGCTGCAGCGCATCGGACTGCCGCTATCTGATCGGCGCCAGGATTTGCGCGATTGCGGCCATCACTTTACACCGGAAGATTACTAACGCAATAGTGTTTCGCGAGTCCGGTATTAGGGCAAACACAAGCGCAAGGGGACAGGGCCTGGCTGCTTGACAGTGCCGTTTAATGCGTGAGCAGAAGCGCAAATGTGAATAGCCTGCGCGGTGCAGCCACCTGGTGGCTGGTGGCATAGAGCTCAACCACACAGAGTGCAGTAACAAAACGTATTTTTCTTTGCTGGTGGTGTAAATCTTTCGCAGGAGTGCAATCATCAACACGTTGTGTTTGTAGATGTTTAAAATGTTTTCCACTTGGTTAGAGCAATATTAGCTGTTTGTTTGACTGGTTAAGCTCTGCGCCAACAAGTGGCTGGACCGTGCAGACCGATCAGGCTGCTCACGTACGTCTACGCTAAAGTTCCTTCATCAGCTTTAGTTTATGCCTACAGCCATCTGCCGAAACATCCAGCTTGCCTGTGGTTACCGGAATACCCGATACGATCGGCGCTACGACAGAATTCTCACAATGCACGCTGTTTCGATAGCTTTCGCTTGGGCTTTCGCGGAGAGGTTTCGCGCGGGCGGGGCGGGGGGGGGGGGAGGGGGGGCTCCAAAACAATCGGAAGTGGACGATGTGACATCGCATTGTGACGCAGAACCAGTGAAGGCAGAGCTTAGCCCTGATCGCTCGGCGAACGAGTTGAGGAGAAAAAGCATGGCTAGGGAGGAGGGTAACTTGTAATAGCTTGTAGCTCCATTAATACATAACGCTTCACTTAAATTGTGGCGTGAATGTTGTACTTAAGCAATACCCTACGGGTCTACAAAATATGTTCGAACCCTTTCAGAGGCCCTTTAATGATTTGCGTGCTTCGATTAACTCGTCTATATGGCTTTTTGTCGACGACTGCATTTCATATAGAATAACTTCTAACAATAATAATGTCATTACGCTCCAATCCGATCTCAATAAAATTTCATTGTGGCATCAAACATGGTCGATTAAACTTAACGCTTCCAAATGTAAGTTAATGAGGATATCGCAGCATTCTACTAACCCCAGCAATCATACTTATTCTCACGAATCTAACATCAGTTCTCACGAATCTAACATCAGTAAATTCATACAAGTATCTCGGAGTTAATTTAATATACGACTTCACATGGAACAAGCATGTTGACTTCGTATAGAAAAATGCTAACCACGCACTAAGTTATCTGCACCGCAATTTTTCAGCTGCTCCAACTCCTCTTAAACTTACGCTTTATAGATCTATAGTTCGACCTAAACTTGAATGTGCATGCACAATCTGGGATCCTCAGAATGAGTTACTAACACAAGATGTCTATTTATTCTCGTTGCTCAAGCATTTCAGTCATGAAACATTTTCTCAGTTTATCTGACTTGGTCTCTCACACCCAAAGTGAATTATGGAACTGTGTCTTTTCCCCTCCACAGTGGTCCCAGTCTGATTGGCATTCGTTCCTTCATTTCATCAGCACGTAACAATCACATGTTTAAAGTAGGTGCTCCTTCATGTGGTACTAATATGCATTTTTGCCGCATGCAAGTAATCAATAGAACCACCTTCCTGCCTGTGTTGCTGCTATCACCGATAATATCACCTTCAAGAAAGCTGTCACCAATTTTTGGTAATTATTTGTTCTGTTCACCCACTCCTCTCTATAATGCCCTCGGGCCTTCACAAATAAATAAACAAATGCTTGTTTCCATTTTAATGAAGGTACAAGAAACATACTCTAACTTAATTTTCAAATGCCTGAAACAAGCCTAGACCGATTCTATATAGCACGAGCCTCATTAAGCACAACATCAAAAGACCTGGACACAAAGAATTAACAGCCAACTATGACATTTGTTTTGTAAATGCAAGTTTTTTCTTGCCGAGATTCTGAGCAATCAATAAAACACCAAGTTGGATAAAATGCTACATAACATTCCGACTTGTTGGAGGCAGCACCCAGGACTAAGCAGCCAAGGCATATAAATTCATGAGGCAACAGTGTAATTCCACAGTTCTTATGCTCACAGTGAAATTGCATTAGCACATCAATAACGAATACTCATCACAGCAACAGCCATGAGCACGATTCATGAATGGGAAAAAAATTAATTTCGCAGAAACCGTCGATGATGATTGTCAATGTAAGCAAATAGCCCGAACAGAGGAACAAGCAAGCAAACGAGAGAGAGAGCAAACGAACAAGCATTTCTATTGCCAAGTTTGACCACCAACCAAGACGACGGCTGAAAGAGCCAAAGAGAGCTACAGCATTTACACTATTACATAATGCAACTTTTTCTTCCTAAATAATCATTTTTTGCCCTCCTTTCTTGCTCCCTTGACTATGCCTGCCCTTAAAAGTCCCGAGCTCGCGTTATAATTTTAATACTAATGTTCTTTTTTTCTTTTCATTAAGAGTGCAAACTCCACACTCATGTTATACTCATGTAAATACAGTATTCACTTTAAAACTGCTATCCATCCAAAAGTATACCATGAAGCTGTATAGAAAAAGAGAACTCTACAGCTGCAAAGCTTTTTTTCTATGGGTTTCCCTTGAAGTCATCATCATCAGCCTGGTTGTGCCCACTGCAGGGCAAAGGCCTCTCCCATAGTTCTCGAACTACCCCGGTCATGTACTAATTGTGGCCATGTTGTCCCTGCAAACTTCTTAATCTCATCCGCCCACCTAACTTTCTGCTGCCCTCTGCTACGCTTCCCTTCCCTTGGAATCCAGTCCGTAACCTTTAATGAACATCGGTTATCTTACCTTCTCATTACATGCCCTGCCCATGCCCATTTCTTTTTCTTGATTTCAACTAAGATATCATTAACTCGCCTCTGTTCCAGGGTTCATGCTGGTGTATATGACAAAAATTCAAGGGTTTTTAAGGACTTTCAAGGTCTTGTGTGTGGATTTTCAAGGAGCACACACAGGGCCATAATTATACATGCGTGAACCCCCCTTTTCAAGGACGGTGCACACGTGTATAATTATGGAATACGTACTGTGTCCCGTGACAATTGCCCCTTCCCACGCTTGTTAGGCTTCACCGCAATACTTCACGTACGCTTCACGGCGTAACATCAATGTGCCGAGGCGCAGCTGCCTTTCGGGAACCAGCATTATGCAACGCGTCATGCTTTCTAAGCTTCGAAGCCATACGCGAAGATTACGGAGGCAGAGTTGGTGCGATTATTGACAGCAGTGAATTCTTCTAATGGAAAACACGGCACCGAACAGCAAGACCCTTAATAGCAAACGTCGAAGCAGCAAGTCCTAGTGTGGCCGTGGTGGTAGCTACGGCTGCCAGCGAATCGGCGTGCGAGAGCGCTGGCTTGAGGCGGCGAGATAATCAAAACTGCAGTTATGGCTTTGATTAATGCCATTCGGGACCTGCGGCACCAGCAAAAACTCCGGAAAATGAAAATCAGACAGTGAAGGGTTCTTGTGTTTGAAATTACAGACGTTCTTATACATTGACTCTATGGGGCGCGTGGCTCCACCACGCGCCCACAATTGTTGGCTGTACACAGGCAACACCTCCAGCCAATGACACGGCGTCCGAGACAATTCGTTATGAGTCCTCTCTTTTACTCGAGCCAGCAGTAGGGCGACTTTCGTTCCCTTTCAATAATATGACAGCCAATTTTTCCTGATTGAAGCACGAATTCCCCCGAGTTTTACCAGACAATTCAAAATGCCTGAGAATTCCCTTTTTTTTTAAACAACATCGCAGCCGGAAATCCGGAGGGTTGAAATTTTCTCGAATGCAATCGCTGGAAGTGAATTAAAAATAAAAATTTAGGAAATTCAAGGATTTTCAAGGATCTCCCAAAATTCCAGGACATTCAAGGCCTTGAAAACGATCTGTTCAAATTCAAGGGTTTTCATGAGTTTCAAGGACCTGCACGAACCCTGTTGTTCCCTCACCCAATCTGCTCTTTTCTTATCCCTTAAAGTTACACCTATCATTCTTCTTTCCATAGCTTGTTGCGTCGTTCTCAATTTAAGTAGAACCCTTTTTGTAAGCCTCCAGGTTTCTGCCCCATATGTGAGTACTGGTAAGACACAGCTGTTATATACTTTTTCCTTGAGGCATAATGGCAACCTGCTGTTCATGATCTGAGAATACCTGCCAAACGCACACCAGCCCATTCTTATTCTTCTGATTATTTCAGTCTCATGATCCGGATCCGCAGTCACCACCTGTCCTAAGTAGATGTATTCCCTTACCACTTCCAGTGCCTCACTACCTATCGTAAAGTGCTGTTCTCTTCCGAGACTGTTAAACATTACTTTAGTTTTCAGCAGATTAATTTTTAGACCCACCCTTCTGCATTGCCTCTTGAGGTCAGTGAGCATGCATTGCAATTGGTCCCCTGAGTTACTAAGCAAGGCAATATCATCAGCGAATCGCAAGTTACTAAGGTATTCTCCATTAACTTTTATCCCCAATTCTTCCCAATTCAGGTCTCTGAATACCTCCTATAAACACGCTGTGAATAGCATTGGAGAGATCGTATCTCCCTGCCTGACGCCTTTCTTTATTGGGATTTTATTGCTTTGCTTATGGAGGACTATGGTGGCTGTGGAGCCGCTATAGGTATCCTTCAGTATTTTTACATACGGCTCGTCTACACCCTGATTCCGCGATGCCTCCATGACTGCTGAGGTTTCGACTGAATCAAACGCTTTCTCGTAATCAATGAAAGCTATATATATAAGGGTTGGTTATATTCCGCACATTTCTCTATCACCTGATTGATAGTGTGAATATGGTTTATTGTTGGGTAGCCTTTATGGAATCCTGCCTGGTCCTTCGGTTGACGGAAGTCTAAGATGTTCCTGATTCTATCTGCAATTACCTTAGTAAATACTTTGTAGGCAACGGACAGTAAGCTGATCGGTCTATAATTTTTCAAGTCTTTGGCGTCCACTTTCTTATGGATTAGGATTATGTTAGCATTTTTCCAAGATTCCAGTACGCTCGAGGTCATGAGGCATTGCGTATACAGGGTGGCCAGTTTTTCTAGAACAATCTGCCCACCATCCTTCAACAAATCTGCTGTTACCTGATCCTCCCCGGCTGCCTTCCCCCTTTGCATAGCTCCCAAGGCTTTCTTTACTTCTTCCGGCGTTACTTGTGAGATTTCAAATTCCTCTATACTATTCTCTCGTCTGTTATCGTCGTGGGTGCCACTGGTACTGTATAAGTCTCTATAGAACTCCTCAGCCACTTGAACGATCTCATCCAAATTAGTAATGATATTGCCGGCTTTGTCACTTAACGCATACATCTGATTCTTGCCTATTCCCAGTTTCTTCTTCACTACTTGATATTGCCGGCTTTGTCACTTAACGCATACATCTGATTCTTGCCTATTCCCAGTTTCTTCTTCACTACTTTCTAGGCTTCCCTTGAAGTAGCTCTGTGCAACCTATGGGCAGATGATTATTTTTTCTTTTCATTAAAGTTTCCTCCACCTTGCAAATTTTCGCATAGCTGATTTGCTTATTAACATGCACATTCATCAAAGGTTCCCTAACAAAGGCAGTGTCATTAAAGCAGGCAAGCTGACCTTGTTTGTTCTTGCGGATGCTCTTGGCCTTCTGCAGCTCCAACTTGTTCTCCACAATATTCTTCTGGGCATTTGCTATGCCAACCTCTGAAACATCAAACACAAACTCTAGCAGTGTAATGATAATTAGCAATAAGTCATTGCTCAAAATAAAGTTAATCTGGCAGCCCCTTTGATGAGCCGACATGCCAAGCAGAAACAATATTAAGCATACCAGACACAAACGCAGCTACGAAGATCAGTGCAAGATGGACCTACTAGTTACTTGTCTGACACGTGTAGCAAATACCACAAAGATCAAGAGAACTGCTGCGTTATCTGGAGTGTGTGAAAATGGCCTATAAATCATGATCAGGTGTACTAAGCTGCACCACACTATTTAGCAATAACTGACCATGATCCACTGCAATGTTGTTTCTCAGGCTTTTGAACACAAGTGAACCTTAAATCAACTTTCACATACAGTGGTAGCATCTTGCGGTTTGTGAGCCAGCAACACGATTATCGGTGTATGTCGAATGGGCAGCTGCTGTGGCCCGCAGCTTGCAGTTAGAAAGTAGGAAAAATGTCTGATATTCCAAAAACACACACAGCCTTGGAACAACTGTTGGAACATGCCTGTGGGAAGTTGTGTGTCAAGGGCTTGCAGCAGATGAGAGAACACCTCCACTCACTCGCACTCACACTAGTCTCCACTCACACTCACTGGCACCCACTCGCTGGATCTCACTAGCACTCACGCCTTTCAAATGAGTGCGAATGAATGTGAGTGAGTGCACACATGAGCGTGCGTGCTGCCCTCTGCCACTCACAATTCGTGTATATTCAGACTTCCAGTTTAGCACCTATTACATCTGGAGCGGGAGCAGGCATTGCTTTGGGCCCAGTTTTATTTTTAATATACATAAACGATTTGCCTTCTCGATTACATGGTAACATCCGTCTATTCGCTGACGGTTGTTTTTCGTACCATAAAATTAATTGCAATGATGATCACCACATACAAAATTCTACCTTTTCTTGGTGTCAGGAGTGGCAGATGACTCCAAATTCCCAAGGTAATGCTAACAGTAACTAGAAAGAAACAAATATCTGATTTTACTTAAATTATTAGTGAAACACCTCTCACTTGTGTATTTCAGGGTAAATATTTAGGTGTCACTTTAACACGCACTCTCAGATGGGATACCCATGTTAGCAACATGACCTCAAGTGGAAATCAATGTATATGCTCAGCATCAAACCAACTCATCTTTCTGAGAAGACGTCTTCGTCTCGCACCAACAGAAACAAATCTGCTGGCCTAGAAAATGCTTGTTCAACCAGTGCTGGAGTATGCATGTATTTGATTTACGTACACAAAAGAAATCATAAGAAGAGGTGCAGAGGAAGGCAATAAGGTTCATTTATAATAAATAAAAGGTAACGGATTCATTGACTGAATTATTAGAAAGAGCCGGTTTATTAACAATGCAAAGTAGGGCAGAACTAGCATGACTAAAAATTTAGTTTCAGTTTATTCATGGTGATAAAACCATTGACACATCTGTATGATCCACCCGCAGTGGTTGCTCAGTGGCTATGGTGTTGGGCTGCTGAGCACGAGGTCGCGGGATCGAATCCCGGCCACGGCGGCCGCATTTCGATGGGGGCGAAATGCGAAAACACCCGTGTACTTAGATTTAGGTGCACGTTAAAGAACCCCAGGTGGTCGAAATTTCCGGAGTCCTCCACTACGCCGTGCCTCATAATCAGAAAGTGGTTTTGGCACGTAAAACCCCATAATTTATTTTTTAAATCTGTACGAAGTTTCTTGAACCATTATCGGTCAACACACCACAAGCACTCTAGAACACCTAATGAATACACCTTTAATTTAAATTGCTTTAAATATTCATATTTCCTTAAAACAATTATTGAACATCATCATCATCAGCCTCCTGCGGAGCAAAGGCCTCTCTCGTACTTCTCCAACTACCCCGGTCATGTACTAATTGTGGCCATGCCGTCCCTGCAAACTTCTTAATCTCATCCGCCCACCTAACTTTCTGCCGCCGCTGCTATGGTTCCCTTCTCTTGAAGTCCAGTCCGTAACCATTAATGACCATCAGTTATCTTCCCTCCTTATTACATGTCCTGCCCATGCCCATTTCTTTTTCTTGATTTCAACTAAGATGTCATAAACTCGCGTTTGTTCCCTCACCCAATCTGCTCTTTTCTTATCCCTTAACGTTACACCCATCATTCTTCTTTCCATAGCTCGTTGCGTCGTCCTCATTTTAAGTAGAACCCTTTTCGTAAGCCTCCAGGTTTCTGCCCCATAGGTGAGTACTGCTAAAACACAGCTGTGATGCACTTTTCTCTTGAGGGATAATGGCAACCTGCTGTTCATGTCCTGGGAATGCCTGCCAAACACACCCCAGCCCATTCTTATTCTTTTGATTATTTTAGTCTCATGATCCGGATCCGCGGTCACTACCTGCCCTAAGTAGATGTATTCCCTTACCCCTTCCAGTGCCTCGCTACCTATCGTAAACTGCTGTTCTCTTCCGAGACTGTTAATCATTACTTTAGTTTTCTGCAGATTAATGTTTAGACCCACCCTTCTGCTTTGCCTCTCCAGGTCAGTGAGCATGCATTGCAATTGGTCCCCTGCGTTACTAAGCAAGGCAATATCATCAGCGAATCGCAAGTTACTAAGGTATTTTCCATTTGCTAAGGTCCTTCCATTACTAACGCTTTATATTTAAATAACTTCACGACTTCGAGCGGCCACAAACTTCAACAGTGTTTGCTCGGAGCTTGCCCCTCGTTGATCCTCGAGGAGGGAACGGCACGTAGACGAGGCAATTTAAAACAAACTGGTTTAATACATCACTACGAGCAAGCGAACATCAAGCAACAGAGCAGCGTAGTGTATGCCAGCAACTACAAAAGTTAGAAGCACTCTTATCTACAGAGCAGTGCACCATTCTTTATATCCCTTATGGGGTTCTGTCTTCACAGCACTGAAGTCTAGAACAAACAATTCCAATGCGTCTTTATGATTTGAAGGACGCATTGGCGCTATTTGTGTACTCGCACATGGCATGCAGCCTATTAGGTGTACTGTATTTGAATGACAAAAAGAAAAGCTATTGTGCGGCATAGCGCACGTGCATAAAGAATGCACCATGGGCACAGGCAAAAGCAACAACAAAAAAACTACGCATGCAACGTGGGGGGAGAGGAGGAGGGGGAAGCGGGTAGCGAGCCGGACAAGCCACTATAATTTTTAAAAGCTGCTTTGGAGAGGAAGGGTCATGCGGCTGCTGTTGCTGTTACCATGACGAAGTAGACAACCATGTGCACCGCCACCTTCTTAAAGTATTGGGGGCGAGCTCCACCACTGCAAAAGCTGGCGCCACCGTCGGCGTGACGTGACATGAGGGATCACGTGGACACAGCGGCCGCGTCGGCTGCTTCGGAAGTGCCGAAGCGAGCTGAAAACGGAAGTTTAAAGTCCATCCTGTGCCGCAATTCTGATTAAGTGGTGAGGCTTTACGGGCCTTGGGTGTCTGCTTGAGAACATTTGAAAGTACTGTAAAAGGAAGTGGCTGTCTTTAGAGGCGTGCACCATGGTAGGCTATTGCTCGGTGCCGGAGTGCCGTACGTACGCAACGGAGCCCGGTGCCAGCCTTATTCCCACATAGCCGCAGGGCAAGGAGCTGCGTGAAACTTGGCTGGCGAAACTTAGAACCGGCCGACTGCCATCGGCTACAACTCGGGTATGCAGCAAGCACAGACGCGAGGAGCATTTCTACTACGGCGCCGAGACTGCGCGATGTTCGGTGAGTAGCAGAAAACGCGCACTGAGACGTTCGCCCGCGCCCACCGGTTGGCTAATGTTATGACGGTTCGGTGTATGAACTTTTTGATGCTAGATACTGGCAAGCTCACTGGAACGGAAAGGGAGCGGTAAGACGCACCCTGAAAAAGGGCACGGCATATGGTCATGTTTGTGAAATGAATTAATGCACTGGATTAGGAAAATCAAGCAGAGGGAAATCGCATGCTGAGAAAGCCGATAAACCTACAGTGTGACGCAACTTGGGAAATAATATTGCCATGTCCAAGAATTTAGAAGACAAAAAAAAGATTGAATCGTCACTATGGCACATCACAGTCGCCATAGCTAGGCGTCGAAGTCTCTATAACGGAATTATTTTTGAACAGTTCTGATCGCGTCCACGGAACAATGGTTGCTGGTGTACTGTCAAATGCTTATATACTACGGCCTAAAGCTCGCGGCATGGTGCGAAAACGCGCTCACAGCAAAAGGAAAACATAGTGCGCGGACATGCACGCAGACGCGCAGTCGGTAGCTGCGAACCCATGCTATCGCTGGATTTAGGCTCTATTCTGTTATGCCCCATTTGGTTATAGACTGCCCACTATAAGAACATATTTCACATACTTTACTCTCAGCGTTTGACTACCTTTCACGCAAGAAGCCGGTTCGGGAGACTCCATTGCGGCGACCGCGCGTGACATTCGCTGCACGTATTTGATAAAGAGATAGCGTCTGTAAACGATTGTGTGCTTTCAGTTTGCCCAAGATTATTATATCGACAGCCAAAAACTTCCCTCGTTTTGAGAGCACCTACATAAATGTCCAAGGGGGCTGCCACGTGGTTTTTTTATTGAGCGCCGTAAGCGAAACCTATGAGGAGCGTGCCGCGTAATCCCTCATACTACGCAAGGGCGGCCCTTCCGAAAGATGGCGACTTTGTAACTCCTCGCCGCCAATAGCCTGCCCGAAAGTGCCGTAACTGAAGGGCGCCTTGGCGCTAGCATTGACAGAAGCGGCTGCAATAACTCAACCAATTGGAGCCATGCGGAGATTTACACGGCGGTCTGGAACACAGGCATGGTTGCCTAGAATACTGGGAGAGCGTCTAAAGCGCTGGCTTCCATGTGAGGCTTTTGCGGGGTACTGCCGCACCGCGCCGCCACTGTGCCTGACCCATGGGCTTTCTGCACTCGGGAAGCAAGTGGAAAGTCGGGGGAGTCTGCTACGCGCTGTAGTTTCCTTGCGTTCAGTTTCTACACAAGACAATGGAGGCTATTTAACTTCAATGGTGCGGTGCGGCATAGAACTTACCTGTCTTTAAGCGCTGTCTTAGTGGTGGAGCAGCAAGATAATGGAAAAATCATGTGTCGAATGGCATCAGTGCGGCCTAGTTCCGGTGCTAGAGTACGGAAATGGTAATGTAGGAGCTGTACATGCGTAGAAACACACAAAATAAAGTCGCATGGACAAGGAGAGAACGAAAACAAAGTTATTCGCATGTGTGATTGAGCAAAAGGGTGGTGCATGCAATTATTAAGGGTAACCAAAAAAAAAACTAAATCGCTTGCGCAGTCAACTGCAATACATAGGTGCAGTTACAGCTTTGCTCACCACTACAAGCTTTCCAGTCACGGTTGCAAGTCGTTTACAGCCATATCCAAATGTCTTCTTTTGACAATTTGTTAGCCTCGACTAGTACTTCATTCTCCAAAGAGCATCGAAAAAGAGCTTAAGGGAAACGAGATAAAGAGCAGAGACGGCCGTAGCGCCGTAATCATGTTAGCTTATTTCGCTTCAGAGGTAGCGTGCAGCAATGAGCTTCATTGTGCTTAGACAAAGCTTGTATAAATGCAGACATTAGAAATAAATGTAATGCCAGGTAAACTTTATGCTACAAGGTTTTACACAAAAGGTGTCCCACAGAAAACGACTACAGATATCCAGATAAAATTAAATTAAAGGCATAGGTATACCAGCATTTTTGCAGTATAATTTAACTAACTGCCAAATCAAAAATACGGCAAAAAAATTGTTTATGATTGGAAACCTGTGCTATATAAACAATAAATATAATCACCAATATAGAGATATCCTATGTTCTGTGCTTGACAAAAATATAACATGAGATGAACAGGTACAGAGTGGACGTTTTGAAGTATGCTGGGGTCAGTGATGCATCAGCTTTGTGTCTTTCTATAGGGATCACTGTACACCAATAAAAAATATTTATCTGCGGAGCTGGGATTGCTTCACCATAAAAATTGCTATAGATGAGAATGTTTAAAACAGATTCAAATAATTCAGTCTCACATACAGCAGCTTAACTTCAGATATTTTGAAGATTCACGGTGGTTAGCATTTGCGCGTTTAAAAAGCTTTGCAAAAAGATGGAGATGAGTAGTTACATAAAAAGCAATAATTTCAGCGGCAAGTGAATGCCGAAAATGGGGCACCCGACGGCAACTTCCCGCTTTTTCCTGATGAGTTCAATACCGTCTACGCATCACGCTTTCGTGATGAAGTTCCAGAGTACTTAAACACTTTGTGAAAAGGTTCTTAAAATCTCTGGTAAATGTAACGAGATGGCCAGACGGCTACAGCAAGCCTCCCTTGTCCCGCAGACGTGTGTTATCAGCTGTGCTCAGCTGGTTAACATACTCTTTCTTGGTTAGTGAAATACCGCGACAGTGTTCACACTTTGTTTTCAGAAGAAACTTCCTAGTCACATAGCCGTAAACATTAAAAAATGAGCCTTTCATCACGTTTTGAGACACGCGTTCGGCACCATCCGTTTCTGCACCAGAGTGGTCATCCGGTTCTGCACCAGAGTGGTTGCCTTTTTCTATCAGCCTATCGATCAAGCCACATTTTCTGGCGTTGCACCACCTGCATGATCTTGAAAACATCATTGGCTCTGAATTGATGCAATGATGCAATGCCTATGAATGCGGCGGAAGCGCATAACTGCAGAATGAGCAAACAGAAGAAATTGAAGAACATCAGGAGCGGTGATGCAATGTGGGAACGATATTACACCGTATGATAGCTCAATATGAGAAGCGAAAAAGGTTAGGATACTGGAAGAGATGATGTAATGCGGAGACGACATTACTAAGATTACGCCGTATGACTAAAAAGGTGCAGGGGCTTTATGTATCATAGGCCAATGATAAGAGACAAAGGAGCGCAGTCTGAAGGTTACAGAAGGGGTGAGCGTCCGAAGGAAGAGTAGGCGCCGGTGGTACACACACGCACACACACGGCTTGCATGACTTCCAACAGTCGAGTCTCAACGACTCGTCAGCGCCTCCCTAAAGCCGAGGAGCCTTACTCTTCCTGGCCCTTTGGCACCGTCTGCAAATGCCTGATTTTAAATGTCTCTACACTTTGCGCTGCTCGCGCTAACAGTTGCCACACCAGCGAAGCGTAAGATTAGCTATAGTGTAAATTAACGTCCATGCTGAACACTTTCTGCGAACAATCTTTTTTAAAGCATGTATCAGGATTTTAATTGAATAATCTGATCACATCATTGCGCATCATGTCATCGTATTTTTCGCGATTTCTATTTTTTACTCATGCCAATAATTTTACTCACTAATAATTTCATGTATTAATTCTGCTAGTGTTATAGTGTTTTCCACTGTATAAATTACTTGATTGTGCTCCTTTTGCATTTATACGTATGCCCTCCTTGCAACGATCTCTTGCGAGATCGGCAATATTCCTAAAGGAATAAATAAACACAACGCGACTTCCGTTCGCCTGCTTGGGTGCATTCAATCTGCATTCTTTTCGCTGCAGGAAAGGAAATATTTTTCCGCCTTTGGCCCGCCTAACAAAGAGGATTCAGCGTAAGAGCCATTCGCACAGTAAATGCAAGAACACGAAAAAGTTGTATAAACTACAGCAATGTGGCAGGTGCAAATTTCACAGGGTTGGAGAAAGTGACCTGGCTTTATTTAAGTTACTTCCGACTAGCAGTAAACAGCCAACACAACGCGACAAAAGAAATAAAAACAAAAAAATGCAGATATTCTGAAGAAATGCACTAAAATCACCTGCTTCTGGCAGGTTAACAGCGCTCTCTCATTGTTTCTGATGTATTACACAATATAAAATAAAATAACACATGCGCAAACAGCAGAACTTATTATTTAATGCCTCAACTCGCGTAACTCTATGGAAGCTGCTCTATGCCTCCCGAGCACCGAAGCTGGGAGGGTGGGTGTCAAGTGACGAGAGGAAGCCCGCGAGGCATTTGGGATGAGGAGATTTGTCTCTACGCTTATTTTTCAGTCCTGAAGAAACTAGTTGATTGGAACATTTCGCAGATTTTATTTCACTTTGCTACCAAAGCAGTTTTGGGCGGAAATATCACAAACACGGTGAACAGCCCGAAATACCTGTAATCCTGGAATTTATACCAGTAGGCGCGTCGAACTGAGCATGATAGAATCCGTTGCCATCCATGTTTGTGCTATCGTTTGAGACCATTCGTGTGGTTCTGCCAAGCATCATTATATTTGAAAAGTAGCACTGCTAAGCTCGAGGACACAGGTGCGATCCGCAGCCACCACATTTCGATGGGAGCAGCATGCCACAACCCCAGGTGTTCAAAGTTAATTCAGAGTCTGCCACTTCGGCGTGCCTCTTAATCATATCATAGTTTTGGAAAGTAAAACTCTGGATATTATTATTTGAGAAGTTAGCTGAATCATGCGTACACCATAAAGGCAAAATTGTAAAATAACCCCCCCCCCCCTCCGCCACCAGCTAGCCCCCTCTCTTGCTACGCCTGCAATCACCGGAAAAGTACTTGGTCGAGTTCCAGTGGCGTGCTCGTCAGCCTGAGTCATGAAGATGGCTACTTGTTTTTTTTTCTCACGGGGCCACAGAAAATCCGATGTCGGCGTCTGTTGGCAATAAAGGCAATTTGCGATAAAGGCAATAAATAAATAGACAATAACCTGAAAATAAAACTTCGGGCCAGGAATTCGACCCCAGGAACCATTGCAAGACCAGCATGTTTACCCATTCAGCAGCTGTCGGTCGATGGTGCGCCCGCTCTTCAACGGGGTTTTATATGAAGAAGTTCGGACACGGCATATGCACATGCCTTTGACGCTGTGTCCACTTCCTCTTCAATAGGGTGCCATCAACAACAGCCTCCCATGATTTCCGATGCAAACGTAGCATGTTTACGCTATCGCGTTCCACTCTTGAAGGCAACTTTAAACGTCAATTGTTGTGCTAGCCGTTATATACTCGCCCACGTTAATACTCACGTCTACTCACGCTCACCTTCGTACTCACATCTACTAACACTCACGAGCCCTTAAATTCATACCGTCATTCACACTCATATTCAAAGTCACCTCTACTCACTCACATTCACACTCACCCCCACTCAATAACTTACGGTCATGCTCAACTCCACTCACCCATGTTCACACTCACCTGCACTCATACTCGCATTCACACTCACCTCCACTCTCTTACAAACACCATGTCCACTTATTTGCGCTCACAAGCACTCACTCATGTTCACAGTCCCACTCACACTAATAGTACTCCGTCACGTTCACACTCACCTCCACTCACACTCCCAGTACTCAGTCACGTTCACACTCACTCACTAGCACTCGCACTCACTTCTGCTCACACTCACTCACGCTCACTTGCACTCACCTCCGCTCACACTCACTGGCACTCACTCAAACTCACACTCACGCTCACTTGCACTCACCTCCACTCACTCACTGGCACTCAGTCGCATTCGTGCTCATCCACTCACACTCACTGGCACTCATACTCACTTCCACCCACACTTACTCGCACTCACCTCTGCTCGCACTCACTGACGTTCACTTGCACTCACTCGCTCAAACTCGCACTAACCTCGACACTCACTGGCACTCAGTCGCATTCGCGCTCATGTCCACTCACACTCGCTGGCACTCGCACTCACTTCCACCCACACTTACTCGCACTCACCTCGGCTCACACTCACTGACGCTCACTCCCACTTGCACTCGAACTCGCACTAACCTCCACTCACACTCACTGGCACTCAGTTGCATTCGCGTTCATGTCCACTCACACTCACTCACCTCCACCCACAGTCACTGGCACCCCCTTGCACGCCTTTGAAATGAGTGCGAGAGTACACCGACCTAGGCCTACAATCAACTTGCCCAATAACATTCTCTACTCTTTGCCCTCTTATTCATAAGCACGTTTTGATTTGTCTGCATTCACTTAGAATGCAATGACATCATGCTACCAAGCAGTTCACATGTTTTGTCTAATCAAACGCAACGCTGGGCAACCTTCATTCTGCCTTTTCAAGCAATGCTCACCTAGTGCTCTTCTACATGCACACAATGCAGGTTGAGATTCCGTTGTCATGAACAACCAGCTCACCGATTTCTCTGTACAGCTGTTCGTAGTTCTTCATCTCAGCATCATTCATGGCCAAGACATGCTGGGACTTCGATATGGAGAACTCACACTGAGCCAGTGTCATCAGCATGCGCTCGTACACCATCTTGCTGCTTGCAACAGAACAGAGGAAATGATCGAGTGGCACCCTTAAGGTTACGCTAATGCGATAGACAAGAATAGAAAAGCATGCACACGTCCAAGCACACCAATTCATTCCGAAAGAGCGGTGTATCCAAATGCCAAATCAGGGTGTCTACCAAGTTGACATTTCTAAATTCTCTGAGTGATGCAGAACTATATTTTATGTCAAGACGGACTGAAACCATGTCCCCGATGTTGTCACTCTTTAGTAAGCATGTGAAACAAATTAAAACATAATGACTTAATCGAATTTGAATACTAACTAAGGAGTAGCGTTTATGTTATTCACAAAGAGAATAGACAGGAGGGGTTAGTAAAATGCAAAGCAAATAAAATGTCTTGAAAAAAAATTGCATATAGAGTCGGACATTCTCAAATACGAATAAAAAGGAGATGCATACAGAAGCAAATATTTTCGAATACGTATTATTTCTATCAATTGATAGCAAGCTCAGTAATATGAGGCCCTAACTTTGTCACAATTGAGATTCTCTCTCAACAGCTCGTAAGTGAACCTCAACTGTCTTGACATACTCTCAGCCCGCGCACGACACCTGTGTTGTGTTTCACTGCTTTAAAGAGTTTATTTTGGTTTGGATGAGGGGGGGACATCTGCATCTCGGCATCAGCCAACATTGTTTCTTGAGCTCAAGCTCCTTCAAAACGGCGGCAGCTCGCTTCCTTTCCCATTCATTCCTCAATGCGTAGGTCACTTCTGTTCTTGTCCTCCTTCCACCACTCGTTCGCCCCACGGACCATTTGAAGCATCTTCTTGGTCAGGTGCACAGTCCACGTCTGATATTTCAAACCCCTTAGGGGCCCCAAAGACATTTGAAAAACTGGCCAGTTGGAAAAAATAAATGCATGTCATTTACTCCCCTTAAGCACTCAAACCAGCACAGGCACATTCGAAAACGCTCTGAAGGCCTGTTGGTACACGTATTAGGCATATCAGTTCTCGTACTGTGACAGGAGATACCAGGTGCATGCATGTATAATTAAGGAATACGTACTGTGTCCCGTGGCAATAGCCCCTTCCCACGCTTGTTATGCTTCAGTGCAATACTTTTGCATATGCTTCACCAAGCAACATTTCTGTACAGAGACGAAGCTGACTTTCGGGAACTGGCATTATGCAACGCACCACGCTTTCCAAGCTTCTAAGCCAATCGTGAGGACCATAAAGGTGGAGTCGGTGCCATTGCCGACAGCAGCAAATTCTTTCAATGAAAACATGGCACCCAATGGCAGGAAGCTTAATAGCGAACATCGAAGCAGCTAGGTCTAACATTGCCGCAGTGGTGGCTACGGCTGCCAGCTGATCTGTGTGCGAGAGTGCTAGTTCGAAGCAGCGAGGTAATCAAAGTGGCAGTGGTGGTGGCTTCGATTAATGCCACATTGGACCTGCCACGGCAAAAAGTTCGGAAAATCGGATAGTGAAGGGTTCTTGTGTCCGAAATTTCAGACGTTCTGATACATTGACTTTATGGGGTACATGGTGGTGCCACGAAGCCATCCAAATTATCGAGCATCTGGATAGTCGGTCGTTGACCGTACACTGGCAACTCCTTCAGCCGACGACAGGATGTCAAAGACGATTCATTACGATTCCTGTCAGTTACTCGAGCCAGCATTACCGCGACTTTCAACCCTTTCAATAAAATTACAGCTAATTTTCGCTGATAGAGGCACAAATTCCCCGAGTTTTTCCAGACTACTTAAAATCCCAGAGAATTCCCGGTTTTCCTGGTTGGTAGACACCCTGCAAATAAATACCAATGTGCAATCACTAGGCCACACCATAGGCAGCTATCTGACATGAAACGTATCCAAAGAACATGAAGAGGTAGAAGCCAAGCAGCAAAACCACACCCATACATGCACATTAAAAAAAGCAAAGTGGTGACAAAACACATTACTGAGCACAATGTAACTGCCAATGCCATGTCAAAGGAGCTCCCTCAGCTCTTTTTGCTGGATAGTTATTTGAAAGCTTTCCTCCAAAGTGGATGTGATGTGATGACACAAACATCTCCCTCAATACGACAGGTCAAAATGGTGGCCATGCAACATAGCTTGAGCAGTATAATACTGCTACTCACGTAACAGTGTGTTGCCAAGACTGTAAACCACGTGTAATGATATTACAATTAAAGTGCTTCAAATAAGTGAGTGTTAATTCTTCCTGTGCAGTAGTTGAAGCAAACAGTGAAGACATGAAGAGATCACTAAATTGCCTTTAAAGGCATAGTGACACGATATTCTCAACTCTTAACTTTTCGAATTACATTAAACTCCAGGGCCTCTACACCCCACAAAAAGATATCTACTCACAAGCCTCAGAGTGCCCTAAATGAATTATTACAATAGCATTTCTAAAGCCAGTTCTGATTTCATCTTCACTGTGTCGTAGACTGATGACGCAGACGGCGGTCCGGTGACAGCAGGGAATTGCGTGGTTTTGACACTCACTCAGTCGTCCACTATGCTGCTGTATCAGCCTTCACAACAACTAGCAACATAAAAAGCGATTGAGCAAGCATTCTGTTTGAATAAACAGGATAACAGCACTCAGACTTTGGAGGAGGGAGAGAGATCGATGCAACTGAGGACTGTTGCAAATCATTCTGCTGCAAGAGCCGTAGAAGTTTCACAGAGCATTATTTCCTTGAGTAAATGCCTGAGGCAAATAGGTAACTTCTGCTCAATTTCTATTCAATGCCTCGGCCTATACAGATGCACAGTGTACCACTTCATTCCTTCACTGAACACTACCCTTTCATGCATCCAGTGACGTGCAGTTCCATCGTTTCACCACTGTCACTGCCATGCTATCCAAGATAACTGAAAGCAGTTGTTCTACATTATAGAGATTTAGAATAGGGGCCCCATAGAACTTTGCGAGTGTTAGGGTTGGGGCACGCAGGAGTGAAGAGATTAGAATAGGCATTTGCATTTGCAGATAGCGTCTTGTACTTGCAGCACCACTACAGTGCCTATTATATATTAATTTCATTATGGGGTTTTACATGCCAAAACCACAATCTGATTATGAGGCACGCTGCCAGTGAGGGACTGTGGAAATCTGGACCACCTGGAGTTCTTTAATGTAATCTAAGTACACGGATGTTTTTCATTTCGCCCTTAACGCAATGAGGCCGCCGTGACAGTGTCTATTACAAACAATGAAATAAAATATACCATTTTACCATAAGAGTAATTTTGACTTTCCTGGTTTTGTGTTCAATTACAATTTAGAGGTTAGTCTATTAGCATTGTTAGCCCCACATGTTCGTAGCGGGTCCTCTCTTTAGAGGATGCCGCTGTGATAGCTCTTTCGTATAGCACGTGCCTCTAGGCCCTTGTGTTTCAAGGGCTCTGGCGAGGCAGCAGTGCTCCAAGTAATTTTACCATCTTATATATTTTCTATTTTGCAACATTCTTCTACGATGGATATTAATGTTCATAGTATTTGTCATTAGTCATCGCCATAATTTTATAGCACGTAGATTTTACGTACTTTACAGCGACTATTTTTAGGCCACTTTACAGCCAAGTCAAATCTTCCATAATGCGTCAACATTACCACTTGTCATGGCGCTCTTTGGCCAAATCTGGCCCTTCCGCCACAAAACACCACACATCATCATCATCATCATTAGTCTATTAGCAGCAAGCAATTTGTTGCGCTTAGTTTTGAGTAACCAACTTTACACGCCTTCACCAGCCAAGTCAAGCTGTGTTAGGCCTACGAACCATGAAATCGACAATCGAATTTAGATCCAGAGGCATCTAATGTATCATCTTCATTACACACATTAGTTTAGAAGAAGCAATAAGTGCAGTCGGTTCTCGTAGCTCACGAACTTTAGGCATTACCAAAAATCAAGCCCAGTTTGGTGCTAGGTTAGAGCCATCACTTGGATAGGTGCCGCCATGTTTGTTGACGCGAAGCATTTGGGGCAGCTTCTGGGGCCCCTGCACAATAAGTGAACGCCAAATGCAGTTTGTGTCTCAAGCATGCGCAGTGGCTTCGACGCTATTTCTTTGGGGCCCCTATTCCAAAACTCTCCATTAACAATCTCCTCCTTTAAGTAAGTTTGCAAACAGCATTACATTCATGTACAAAAATCAAGAATGGGGCTTACAGATGGAGCAGCACACTGTGGTATGATGGTTATAAACAGGGATAAAGTGCCTCAGAACCAAGTAATCTAAATAATAACCATAGCATAATAATGCAACCTTTTAAAATTTGTGTTCCACTTTGTTTAGAAACTATAAAATATGTAACATTCAGAGGATGTTTTTCTCTGATATTCTTATTTACTTCTAATTTCCTGTGCAATACACGAAGGAAGAAGAAGCATGGTCTTTAAATATAATGGAAAAAAAACTTGATTTCCATAGTATGATACCTAGTATGTTTATTGTGCTACATTTCACTTGTTAGTTACTAGGACCATGTTTGTTTTGTGAACTACGATGTCAAACTGTACAGGGCTGTGCACTGCTATGTGCACGCACAAGGGTCGCATCCGTGATACAGCGCCCATGAGCATGCGCAGCGGTGATGCTGGTAAGCACTTTTGTTTTGCCAGATGTGCACATGGCCTGAGGACACCATCTCACAGGGAAATCCCATCACGCCTGCAACTCGTTACATCACCAGGTGTGAAGAAAGCACATCTTCTTTTCACCGATCTCAGATGATATCATCACACAATAAAGCGACTACTCAAAGCGTGTAGCGACTAGAATAGCAGTGCAAACATCGTTCCCAGTTTTGCTCTTCAACTGACAGCGACAGAGGAATGGTATCTTGAACACTCAGTAAGTGCACACGACTTGTTCAGAAGGGATCGGGTGTAGGTTATCAGTCCATCTGCGTCAATCTATGGCACTGCGGTGCAGCAAGTGTCATAATTCCAAGTGCATGTTAAGTTAAACAAAGGCGACCAAGGCAGAAAGCTGGGCTAGTTGGTGTGTCATCATTAATCAAAAAGGCTAGCGCGAATAACAGGGACACAGACAGAGAAAACAGGACGAGCGCTGAACATTAACTGAGGTTTTACTGCGAGAGGAGGTACATATATACATTTCGGTGGTGCATGCGCACTCAGGGTTAAAAGAGTACAAGCAAAATCTAATCAAAATGTGGCAAACTATTCTGTAAGTACATTTTTTCTTTTTTAGACAAGGCAAGTGAAGCCGTGCTGACACAGTTATCACCTTCCCTGTCAATGTGATATGCCTCACAAATCTCGCGCCCCCACCTCGTGCCTCCCCTACCAAGCACACACGTGGTATCAAACGCAGGCACGCAGCCGCACCGCTTACAATGATTGGCCAAATGGCCGCCCCCCACTAATGAATCTACCAGCATTCGGTGCTCTCGTAGCCGTTCATTTAGGCAGCGGCCAGACTGCCCCACATAACATCTACCGCAGGAGAGAGGTATATGGTATACGACCCCAACAATGCAGGGTACAAACTTGCATTCATGTTTTGTGGCGCACACCGGTTTTTCCTTTTCGTTTACGGCTTTGCACATGCGCACCAGCTTTTCGGGGGCAGTGAACATCACGTCCAGGCCGCACTTCTCTCCAACTTTTCTCAGCCGGTGCGATAGCTGGTGCACGTACGGTATAGCTGTACGCTTCAGCTTCCGGCAGCTTTTTTCGGCTGCCATGCCAGGGCGTCCACCTGCCCCGATATCGTTCAGGAGGCATTCCGCCACAGCCATCACGATATCTTTGGGAAAACCGGCGTTCTGCAACCGGATCACTTGCATCTGCAAACTAACCTCAATTTTATGGTGGCAAGACTTTTCAAAGCACCACGCAGGCAATTTTTTGCAATGCCCCTCTTAACCAGTTTTGAGTGAGCCGAATTATATGCTAAAATTTCCTTTTTTGTGCGTGGCTGGTACGACCAGCAGATGTGCCCTGTGCCAAAGTACAAACACAGCTCGAGGAATTGGATACACCCGTTCATCAGCACTTCATGCGTGAACCTTAGTTTGCCAGAACAATCACCGAAAATCTCTAAAGCTCTTTTTACAACCTGTGGTTTGTCGCTCTCGTTGTTTGTCAACATTCACAAACACAATAAATTCATCAACATATCTAAAACAACTCACGACACGTTTTTCCTCTTTTATGCAGGCTGCCACGTGCTTGTCAAATTCGCCTAAAAATATTTCGCTAAGTATTGGAGCTATGCAGGAGCCTATGCAAATACCATCTTTTTGCACGAACACCTTGTCGTTAAAACAAATGCAGGTGGAAGAGAGGTAGCACTCAACTAATGCTACAAAATCATTTACGAAAAGCCCGCTACTATTTTGAAACTGGACAGCCCCCCAGCTTTCAATCCACTCTTTTACTGCGTCTAATAACTCTGTTTGGGGAATGGAATAAAAGGCCCCACCCCACCCGGCCCACCCCGTGAGAAACCCGTGACAAACAGGCCCCACCCGTGAGAAACAGTTCTGCATGTCTGTTAGACTGTGCATGTTCCTAGACACACAATTTTGGACTGAGCAGATGCCACCAGGCGTCGTGCCGTAGAGCAGGACAGCAGACAGTGGTTACACCAGTTGTTTGCTTGAAGTCAGAGGCACAATTAGGACCCCATAGCAACCAATGCTCTGCGGGACACCTCGCATTGGATGCTCATGGGAAGACTACAAGTGAACCCATACATGGTGATATGGGCTAGACAAGTTTTGAGGTGAGGGAAGAAGCTCAGAGTGAAACTGATTTCAAAGAACGACTGAGGAATATGAAGAAAGTAAATTGGCTGCATGAGTGTTCAAGCATTTGTACAGGAAAAATAATGACACACAGTGGAGGAAAAGAACTAGGAAGCTTATCAGTAAGCATGTGACCGGTATTTTAAGCACCCTATCAACAAACATCAAACGCAAAGTCAGAGGGGCTGAGACAATCTCCTGGGTGGCAGAAATGGAAAAGAAGCTGGCTATGAGTAACTACCTAAAAGGTAAAAACAAAATCAGGAATGAAACAACTTATAACAACCCTAATGGAAGCTTTTTACTACTTGAAGCATGAAGCAAGATTAGGATACCTTGGAATGCGTATATAGTTATAAAGTGAGGTACACCAAGGAAGAAGCACGTGCTTGCTGCTGGAAAGCTAGGGAAACGATGGAACATGTTTTATTAGAAAGTGTTCATATTAGTAAAAAAGTGGTTGGATATCTGGTGGCAGTAAAGTAGGGAGAACTCAAACAACGAAGGCGTACAAAAACAAAGTTCCCGATAATGATTCAAAAAGGTTTAATACTGGGAATTTTATTCTCCGTAAAAAAAAAATAACACGGTTAATCAATTAGGCAAAATAAGAAAATTAGCATGGTGACGCAACCTATCGTCCCGTATCAAAGGGGACACTTACAGCATACATCAATCCATCGATGGTACTTCCCTCCTTCGTAACGAAGCGAAATAAAACTTCGACTAAAGCTCTTGCAGAGGCTGACTCTTGCCATCGAAGCTATGTTAAGGCCACTCATTTGGCGTCGTTACCACGTGCAGAAATTCAGCCGCAATTGCAATTACTCACTTCTCCTCTTCAGTGTCATCGTCAGTCATGCACCATTTTAGGAAAACCTTGAGCAGCATATTGAGCCTTCTGTCGTCGCCCATTCCATCACCGTCAATGAGAAGTTTTCTGCGGATAATCTCATCTGGAAAGTAACCATACACCGCTGATGTTTGCAACGCCGACCGCACAAGATGTACACAGCTCCATAAAATTGCAAATACGTGCATCCGCTGCTACATCACTTAACGATTCGAAACAAAGCAAAATACGCAGACAGCGTCGGGGTAAACATTACGCGTCACCGTAGCCACGTACCTTCGGAGACAGGCGCCATTCCACTTTCGCACGTAGCTTTAGCCAATGGGCGCGTTAAGTTAAGGCGCTCGAGCGCGCTCTAGACAGCAGAGCGCGCTCTTTTACGCTTAACGGCTAAAAAGCGACTTCCGGTGCGTGATTGCGGAGCGCGCTCTACGCGCACCATCCTGGAAACGGTGCGCGAGAGCGCGCGCCTGCTACGGCTTCCGGAAAAATGACGTGTTTCCTACCCTTTCCACCAATGCAAGTCCGTTCTCCTTGCCCAATCGTTCCTCTCGCCGCCGCGCTGCCGGGCGTCTGAAGCTGCTGTCAGGCGAGATCGGCAACGTGTTGGCGCGCTTTGAGCTTGCATCGCCGCTGCTGCTGCCTCCGTCGCCGCGCGTCAAGTTCTTCTACCTCTTCATCGTCTAACAAGGACTGCAGAAGTACGGTCGGCGGGGCCATTTTCGAAAAGCGCGCGAAGTGCAATAGCGGATGCGGAAGCAACATAACATTCGCCAGACGGCACGTTCGTGCACACGAAAACGGTCGGCGAAAATGGCCGTTAAGTTAAGCTCCGAAGGCGTCGCACTCGAGCGCACTCGAGCGTGCTCCTTTGGAGTTCGGAGCGCGCTAACTTAACGCGCCCAATGCCTCCTTTACTAGATGCCAGCCATCGCTACTAGATACTAACTAATCTATAACGTTGATGCCAGCCGCGTTGTCCGTAAACCAGCCCCGCACACTCTCAAGTTCAACAAATGGCCACAGAGGGCGAAAAATCGATCGAGGCGCGTTTCAGCGTAAGCGCGCAAGTGGAGCTACTGGAATTTTGTCAAATACTTTAGTTTGTGCTTTCTCTGCTAGGGGCGCTGAACATGCTGAATTTTTTACTTTACACAAACCATTGAAATAAACATTCGAGGCGTCTAAGGATGTTTTGTTACCTCAGGCAAAAAGGCAGTTGATTTTTTTTAAATTTGATTGTTGAAGCTGCTTTTTAGTCATAGCGTCACGGTTTTTGTACTTGATTAACCACCGACAGCCTATTGGTACCAAGGAGGATACATAAAAATTTTTATGTATCCTCCTTGATTGGTACAGAGGCTAGAAGGTTTTCCTAGTGTCGTGAACGGCCGCCATTTCAAGGGACCCCCGTGAAACCAGTTTGGATGCACTGCATAGGTGGCGCTGCAGCTACCAGGCGAGTTTTGGCCGCGCTGTTCTAGGCGCGCCGTTCGCCCAGCCAGTTGGCAAGTGCGCGCGGGCTGGGATTTGTGCGTGATTTGTTTGTGCCTCTAGATGCACGTGTAATAATGCCGACAAAAAAGGTCACACGTGTTTCGTGCCGCTCTGCAAAGGTGGCTACAAGTCGTCGAAAGAAAAAGTATCGTTCCGCGCCCCGTCCGACCCATATCGGTCGCAAGAATGGGCTCGAAACATAACGCGAGATGACAAGGCTCTCGACGAAACCTGTGTCGTGTGCTCAAGGCATTTCAACGAACGCTACGTTCAAAGCACGAGATAAATTGCTACTTTGTCCCGGCTGTTAGATTGAGCCTCTCTCACCTGGCCAACATACACAGTATGGAAAAGCGTACTTCTCGAAACCCTGCACTGTGACGACGTCCGATATGCAATACTTGCCTACGATGCAAATACTCAAGAAAGCTTATCTTGAACCAGTTCAGCTGGCAGCATAAGAAACGACTAGCGACTTTGAAACAAATAGATGCAAGGAAGCGAAAATCCCTTGACTTATTCCGCCCCCCCCCCCCAAAAAAAAAAAACTTTCAGTAAGACCGTCAAAGACCTCCGGGCACTCACGAAGTCCATCCCAACTATTGTGCTGGAGGAGAAAATCGGAGGCCTTCCTCCAAAGCAGCGCCTTGGTGTGAAGGCATGTTTCGAGGCAGCTTCCAGAAAGTCAACCCGGGGCATGCGGTTCAATCAGCTGTGGGTGTTGGAATGTATCCTCATGCGGATGAGGAGCCCACAGCTCCTGATCCGCATTTGCAAAGGGACAACGTCTGAAACATCGACACGACAGAACGGTTTGTAAAACTAATGGAAAGACTAATTTTTATAATGTCGTCTAGAATCCCATCAAAAGGCCTTCGTGCTGATTCAAGAAGTGCACAGTTTTTGAATGATTTTATTGTTTTTCTCAATGAATGGGAAAAATATGCTGCACAGCATGGTGGCGGCTTTTTAAGTGCAGGAACTGCCCTTGGGCTGCGTGTAACGCTGCAAAGCACACTGCCGCTTGTAAAATACCTAACCACGTCCCTGCAATACAAGTACTTGTTGACCGCAAACCTAAGCCAAGACAGGATGGAGAATGTATTTGGTATTGCGTGCCAGTGCTTCGGTTGCAATGATCATCCAATAGCGGGGCAGTTTTTGATAATTATCAACAACCTGGCTTTCTACAGCCTCGCAAAGCCTCCAAAAGGAGCAAAAGTACCTGCAGAAGTAGTGACTGCCCTCTTGCAACCATCTCATGTCCCCAAAGAAAAAAATGTGCGAATAACTGAATTTGTCGATAATTTACTGGATGGCGGAAACTTGGCTTCTGCTGCATGCAGAGCTGCTCGAGGAGCACAGCAGCCTGAGCGATCCTCAGGGCTGTGTAGACAAAAAAAAAAGTGACAGCAGACTAATTTTTTTATGTAGCTGGGTATGTTGTAAGAAAAATCCTTAAAAGATTTCCTTGCCCTCAATGTGCAACTTGTTTCAGCACTTTAATTGTCTTTGCAAGCCGAGTCAAACAACAATGCCTCGCTTACTCGAAATTTTGACCATGGAGGCTTAGTTTATCCATCAAGGCCAATTGAACAGCTCATAGCAAAGCTTGAGGCCGCATTTACGGTGTTTTTCAGTCGCAATAAGCTACACGCAGATAGCATGCTTTCTGCATTTTCTTCAGGGACGTGAGCTTCAAGGTGTGAGCTGCGAGGAGCATGGACGTCGAATTACGACAGAAGTGATGAAGTTTTACGCCTTGACTAGGATGCATTTTCTTGTAAAGTCAGTAAACAAAGAGCGCAGCGATAAAAGAAAAGGTAGTGACTACAGTGACGGGGCCCGGCACTTTAAGATCTGTACTACAGTGACGGGGCCCGGTACTTTAACATAATCGTGCACTACAGTGACGGGGCCCGGCACTTTAACATCTGTACTACAGTGACGGGGCCCGGCACTTTAACATACACACTACAGTGACGGGGCCCGTCTCCTTAACCACAGACGGGACCGGCACTTTACGTCGACACTGTAGCGACGTCAATGGCCGCACTTCTTTCAAACATTCTATGCAAACAACTTCGAGCACTTCACGGCAGGCAGTGAACTTTATTAAGGTCCTGAGGAGCGACTCCGAAACCCCCTTATGAGGGAGGGGGCCGCCGCGAGCCGTTCCGACGTTGGGACGGGCAGGCCGTGCCTGACCGCCTCCTCCCACTCTTCATCCGTGGTGAGATGACCGTGGTCCCCGTCACCGCCAGAGCATGTGTTCTAAAGTGCAGAATGGATCTCCGCAATCCGGACACCTGCCCCGCACGGACGCGGCATTAGGTTGCCCCTGTGATCCACCACGGCCGCCGCGAACCGGTCGGACGAACCGTATTGGGCGACGTCGACGAACGCGACCGATCGTGGTTCGTCGGCGACGGATCCGAGAAGTGCGGCCCGGGCCCGGCGTGTGCCTACATTGCGTTGCGGGTGCACGTTGCGCGGGAACGGCGAGACCGTGACGGCCTCCCGCGACCACGCGTCGAGCACACACTGCCTTTCCCTGACGGGTTAAAGTCCAGCGGACTAACTTCTGTGACCCAACCTCATCGAAAGTGTTGTGGACCCCCAGCTGCATGAGCTTCTCGGTGCTGGCGCCTATGGGGATGCCAAGCACTTTACGGACCGCGGTATTTTATTCCAGTACTGTCCACAACACCACGTGAATTTCACGATGTCAGCAACTTCCGTGCAGTAATCGAATACATGATTGCACACATACGGATCGAACGACCGCAATGGGTACTTGTCCACGAATGTACAATCTTTTGCGTATGCACTGTAACACGTATGATGATTATAATAAAGAAAGTTCACTCTAATGGAAGGGGAACGGTAAAAACACATTTAAAAAGTCACGGCCCATGTTCCTGCTTGTGAGCACCTGACAATCAATATTCTACTGAATTAAGAAAAAATGGCTGTGGCTTAGGTAAGGTTAAGCCCAGGATGCGAAGCATACTAGCCTTTATTTTAGTTGTTGAACCACTGTTTAGCCTGGTGAACTGCTGTTGCTTGGCTATATTTGGTTCGGCTAGACGAAGAAACAACTCATGCATTACTTCTTCGCCTTCAAGAGTGGAACGCGACAGCGTTCCCGTCGACCCGCCAAGGGGTGTAAGACAATGGGCTACAGGGCAGCGACTACGCGCCCCGCATTGGACGCGGTGAGCGTCGAGCAAAGCAGCGTTCGGCGCGGCAACGAAATGTGCGCCTGAGCAAGAGACGCACGCCTTAGAAACAGCTCGTTTCTAAGGCAACACCGCATTCACTAGAGGCGCTTTTGTACCGCGTTGAAGCATCGTAATCGTGGCTCAGTGGTAGCGTCTCCGTCCCACACTCCGGAGACCCTGGTTCGATTCCCACCCAGCCCGTCTTGCAAGAGTTGAGCCAAAGCCACTTCTCCTCTGTCGTGACGTCACGGTGTCACGTGATTTCATGGTCACCGCCGCGCCTGAGGAGCTGGGTTGAGCCCTCGTAATATGCTTCGCATAAAAGAAGCAGCGGGTAATTGCTCGCTTAGAAGACCGATAAACATGCAGTTCGATGAAATTTGAGAAATAATGATATTGAAGCTTCCAAGACTTTAGAAGAAAAGAAAATTAAGACTGAATCATCGCGACGGAACATCACAAGTCGCTGTAGGCGTCGAAGACCCCTGGCTATAACGAAATTATTTTTGAACAGCTCCGATAGTGTCCATGCAACAATGGTAGCTTGCGTACTGTCAAATGCTCATATGCTGCGGCATAAAGCTCACGGCACGGTGCGAAAACGTGCTCGGAGCGAAAGCGAAACATTGCGCGAGGACATGCATGCAGACGCGAAGTCTGTCACCGCGAACCCGTGCGATCGCTGCATTGCAACTTCATTCTGTTATGCTACATTTATTTACACAGACAGCCATCCCACTATAAGAACATATTTCACATAGTTTTCTCAGCGATTGCTTACGTTTCACGCAAACCGGTTCGGTGGAATCGATTGCGGCGACCGCTCGCAGTCCCAGCTTACTGTACGTAGTAGGCAAAGAGATAGCGTTTGTAAACCATTATGTGCTTTCTGTTTGTCCAACATGATTATTTTAAAGGTAAAATACTGCCATTTCGAGAGTACTTGCAAAATTGTTCAGGAGGGCTGCCGCGTAGTATGTTTATTTAACCTTTATTTAACGCCGACGCATATGAGGCGCTTCCGACAGATGGCGACTCCGTAAGTCGACCTCGCCCCCAATACCGACATAGTGACGGCCCCGTCGGTGTAGTGTTGTTGTTAAAGCGACGGGCCCCGTCACCGTAGTGAGGATGTTAAAGTACCGGGCCCCGTCACTGTAGTGCAGATGTTAAAGTACCGGGCCCCGTCACTGTAGTGCAGATGTTAAAGTGACGGGCCCCGTCACTGTAGTCACTACCAAAAGAAAAAGCAGCTGAAAATGAGGCGCTGTCGGTAGCCTCGCACAGGGCACTTCCCACAAGGAAAGGCATTGGTATATTGTTGCCATGGAACCTTGTGTAATAAAGACATTCCGCCCTGCAATTTGTCCCGCTTCATTTTCTCGTTTCGGTATCATGTACAAGATGTGTTCCTACGCTTCTTTACGGCGCAATAGGTCGGGCCCGATGTGACGATTGCATTTGCTCCTGCCGCGGCACGCTCTCGGCGTTACAGCTAGTCCGTGTCGAATCTAAATGACAAGAGAACCTATGCCAGAGTTTGCACTGTCTTTAGCACTTTAACGCCTTGTCAAAGCAGTGACAGCAGCACACACACGATCAACCTACTGAACCAGAGAGCACTACACCCATGAGGGCTTCTTGCGCCTGCCCGCGCGCCAGCGGGCGGTAGCGCCATCTCCCTTGCGCATAGCAAGTTATTTCAGCTGCGCCGGCTCGGTCGTGACACTAGGAAAACCTTCTAGCCTCTATACTATTGGTATCGATGTGTTTCCTGGCCGTTGGCGTTGCCACCTGAACATCGCCCCCGAGGGCTCCGTGGTCGCTGCGCATATGTGAGCTGAGAGAATGTGAGAAAGGAGAACAACTCTTTCTCGCAAGATGTGACGTCGCATTGTTGCTTGTTTTTACTTTTTTTTCAAATAGCTACTCCCGAACGTAGGTTAGCCATTGCCGTCGTGTCGGCTGCAACGGGGAACCAGCGCTGGATAGGCGGCGCGTCGATGGATAGATGGATGGATGTTATGAGCGTCCCCTTTAGAACGGGGCGGTGGCTTGCGCCACCAAGCTCTTGCTACTATGCTGCCTAATATCCTACCTAGGTTAACCAATGAGAAAAAAAAAACACACTATGAACTACCACGTCCACATTTACTGATACCCTATTGCGAACTGTGCTTTTGTACGTCTCCGTCCTTTGTCGTTTCCCTACTTTTCTTCCACCAATCCTCCAATCGCCTCTTACTGACGTCTATTGCGGACCTGTTTGCTTTACCACTGCTCCCGCTGAACCCAAGGGCTTCAAGAAGGCCAGTGGTGCCTAAATCGACCGCTGGATAGATGTCTTCACATTCTAATAAAATGTGCTCCGTCGTTTCCCTAGCTTTACCGCAGCAAGCACATGTTTCTTCTTCCTTCTTATATCTCGCTTTATACGTGCATGTTCTAAGGCATCCCGATCTCGCTTCGAAAAGTAATGAGCTTCCCTTTGAGTTATCATAAATGGTTTCTTTCCTAATTTCGTTTTTTCCCCTTAAGTAGTTACTCATGGCAGGTTTCTTTTCCATTGCCGCCACCCATGAGATTAATTCAGCCTCTCTGACTTTCCGCTTGACCTTCTTTGTTGCTGTGTTGCCCACCCCACAGGCCGCATACTTGCTGGTAAGCTTCCTAGTTCTTTTCCTCCACTGTGAATCAATGTTTTGCCTGTACAGATACCTGAACACTCTCCCAGCCCATTTACTTTCCTCCATATTCCTCAGCCGTTCTTCATACTCAATTTTACTGCGAGCTTCCCTCACTTCAAAACTAGTCCAGCCCATATCCCCTTGCACAGCTTCATTTGTAGTCTTCCCGTGAGCGCCCAATGCGAGGCGACCCACTGACCTTTGGTTCCCGTCGAGTCCTGATTGTACCCCTGATTTAAAGCAAACAACCGCATTTGCAAAAGTAAGTCCTGGAACCATTACCCCTTTCCACATACCTCGGAGGACCTCGTACCTATTGTATCCCCATAGCGCTCTGTGCTTCATTATGGCTGCATTTCTCTTCCCCTTGACTGTTATGGTTTTTTCCTGTGTTTCCATATATCCGTTGCCTTCGTTTATCCATATACCATGGTATTTATATTCTGTTACCCGAGGTATTTCTTGGCCCTGTATCTCCACTGTCTGTTCACTGTTTTCATTGAATACAATAACACCTGATTTTCTAACACTAAATTTCAAACCTAAATTGTTGCCTTCCTGTCCACAGATATTAGCCAGACGTTGCAAATCACTTTGCTTGTTTGCGAGCAACACAATGTCGTCCGCATAAAAGAGTGTCGCGTTGCACGCCGCCCTGGCGACGAAACGCGGCATATCTTAGCCGCTCGACCAGACGACACACACGTGCGCGGCCGTATTATAGTTCGTATGTTTCCGTTTTCGCGCCGCTTCAAGTTGACAGTTATCGTAAAGAAGCTAGCGCCATCAAGTGAAGAAATGACGAAAGAAGCTTTTTAAGCTTTATATATTTTTCACAGTGTGTCGAGGCGAGCACATGTGTTTCTTTAATGGTTGCGCGTGTGCCGTTGCCATGCGTGCGGGGCAGCCTGCCTTGCAAATCTAGCAGCTATGGCTCCGGTCGTGCTGCGCTATGGGCACGTTGCAAGTGCTAGGCGGCGCCCTGTCTTTCCGACCCGACAAAAGAGTGGCGGTAGGGACATATTTCCAGGGCAGACACTGGGTTCTATCATGGAGCGAGCAAAAGACCCAAGTAACCACGGATATCCGGGCGACGTCCGACGGACGTCCTTTCTGGATATTCGGGATGTCCGTGGGATATCCATGAATGTCCGACGTACGTCCGAGGGACGTCCCTAGGAAATCCAAAGGTAATCGCTTTGGCATCCGTAGTACGTCCGACGCGGATATCCAGCATGGACATTCAGGGGACGTTCAGGATATATATATATGTGTGTGTGTGTGTCTTCCCGGGGATATTCCAGATATACACATGCCTTGAAGCGACAATAGTGGCCGGACACATTCAAGCACCGGACCATTATATATATTACATTGGTCTAGTGCTTGAATGCATTCTTGTTTTAAATAAACGAGAAATGAACTTACACCAACTTCCAAATACAATTAAACGTTTATTGTCACCTTATACATATACATAAACAGACCAATAAGCAGATATATGCGTACTGTTCAAAGAACAAATAAATACACGGATAAAGAAGAAAACTTGCAATTTCAATAGTACAACAACAAGGTAGAGAACAGCAGAACAAAAATACTTATTGCCCACCCTGCTTTGACATTTGAGTTTGCAGCATGGAATAAAAAGAAAGAGCAAAAACACATCAATTAGCATTATTAAGCAGCGAAAGCAACAGAAATGACATGAAGGAATTAATCTTGACTATATCACTTCACTAGCACTCTGCGACACGGGCACAAAAAATGACATTAACTGGCTAATGCCTTAAACTTTAATGTCATTCGCGGGGTGCCACACGGACATGCTTAATGGTATTGAAGCTTAAATGTTATTCGCGACGTAGTGCGTTCTCGTAAGTCGACTTGCCGTCAAATGCGTACTCTCGTTCCCAATGTCTCCACGTTCTGACATGGCTAAACGAACTATTAGTGAAGAACAATCAATATATTCTTCATTTTCTTTAAACAATAGCTCTTTCTCGTGGCGTAGTGCGTTCTTACAATTATTAAAACTCACTTGGCCATCGAATGCGTACTCTCGTTTACAATGTCCCCGCCGTGGCCGTAGTGACCATATTCTCACGATATTAAACAAACTTGTAGATAAAAACAACTAATATATTCTTCACTTTTTTAAAAGGAGCTTTTTATTTTCGTATAGATCAGCAGGCGATCTTGCCGCTACTGACGGCTACAGCTCTGATCATGAGCGCATTAGCCAGGAGAAGCTGTTTGCCAGGAGAATCAAAGGGCGCCGATGAAGAGTCCGCGGTAGCTAAAGCAAATGTAGACTCCGGGGTCCTGCTTACCAGAAAACCCGCATTGACTTGTGCGTACACCTCTCCTAAGGGATCCTGTTCCGTTCTCACAGCGAAGTGAACCATCCGAAGCGTCACGTAGAGTATATCCATCAGGGAAGCAAGGCACATTGTCCTTAGTGCGCGTAGTGTCACAACCACCGTCCCGAACTTCCGATGTCGCCTCGGTGCAGCGACCAGCATCACAAGGCGTACAAATGTTTGCAGGGACAGCCCGAACGCACATGTTAATGCATGCGTGCGGGGTATGCGCGCCACTGCACAGTTCTAGGCTTGCGAATTCTCGAGCTGTTGACTGCTGGCTGCCGGTGCGAGATCCGAAGTCCTCGAATATAGTCTTTGTTTCCAGCGACGCTCTTTTTCGCGCGTGCGGCTTCTCCCGCAGTCTAGGCATCCTGGCACCTGTGAAGAAAACACATTTCAATACCCAAACGAATTAAAAAAGAAATCGATGTAGCTGTCATACCTTGGTAGCTGAGTAGGAGACTTCAGCAGGCACGGAAGGTGACAAACGCTGCTCCGCTGCCCTTAAAACGATCGCAGAATGAAAAATGGCGTGGCGACGATGGCTAGAGCTTGGATTGGATTGGATGACTGCAGCGTTCTGCTTTGCCAAGGTTGTAACACTTCCACGTGCATCTACGCAAACATAAATAGGTTTTTAAAATATTCTATTATTACACAGTGAAATATTTACTTATTCTGGGAATATTCGGTATCTGATTTTCGAGTTTTTAGTTTCTGCTAAAGCTGTCGGCGCCAGAAAAACATAGCCTTTGAGATTACTGTCAATGCATGGCGGCTCTGACGCATTATAGCTTTCGTAATCGCTTTCAACGCACGCAGCCACCAAAAGCGTAGCCTTTGAGATTTATTTTTGTTACCTATAATGATATTATTGTATGCACAATTGAACACTGCAGACAACTTCCTGTTTTAAGAAACCAGCCAAAAACAGGCGTACACAGGAAACATACGAGAAGACAGGAAAGAGGCTGGAAGAGGCCACGAGGCCTGTCTTGTGTATGTTTCCTGTGTCCGTCTTTTTTTTTGCTGGTTTTTTCTTAATACAATGCACCAACTAGCCCAACAACGTGTTTTACTTCCTGTTTCAATGATAAACCTGAACCTACATGTTCGGAGGTCAGGACCAAAACTCTATGATCAGGAACTTTTCATAATGAGGGATAACTTGAGTGCTTGGCTCTAGGTCGAATAAGTGGCTTCAAATGGGCGCTTATATATTCTGCTAGTCATCCACAAGCATTTTTTTTAAAGCAAACTACAAATTGATTGTATGACCCACCGATAGAAAAAAAAATCGTATTTTAATACTGCGATGTTAAAGTGGGCAGAATTGATATCAAGTTGGAAATATATTTATTTTGCTTTGAAAAAAGAATGAACTGTGTCCGATAGAGAACAAAAATAAACAAATATAATATGAACAAACTAAAATTTCCGGCAATATATTTATGCTAGTTTATATATAACTCACTAGTGTATATCCTGGGCATGCCTATTTATGGACAGCCAGCGGACGTTCAAAATGGGATGTCCCATGGACATCCCGGTGGGATGTCCTTCGGACATCCAAACAGGATATGGACTTCTCCTGTACGTCCCACGGACGTCCGTGTTGGATATCCGGATGGATGGACGTTGGGACTTATGGTGGACGTCCCACGGATATCCGTGGTTACTTGGGGAAAAGCTCACGGAAAATGCCCACGTGCGCAACCTTGTCGTAGTAGCAGGTGGGCTAAATGACGTCCTGAACAGGAAAGGGCCAGGACTAGCCCAGCGCTTGGCGAAGGGGGTGGACGACTTGCGCGAGCTATCCCCTCAGGTGCAGATCGTGGTGTGCACGGTGCCGGAGGTGCCTGTGCGTGACAGTCACGTACAAAGAGCCGTAATGGCTGCCAATGAGGCAATATGGAAAATGAGCCGAGAGAAAGGCTTCGAGGTTGTCGAAGTAAACAGGGAAGTGAGAAGTTGTGGTGGTTTTAAACGAGATGGGATCCACTTCAATTACAGGCTAGCACGAGAAGTGGGCTGGCGACTTGGGGGTCGCGCTGTTGCTTTTTTAGGGGGCCCGCGGGCGCTCGGGAGGTCAGAGTAGGTAGTAATAAAGAAGGTCCCCTAGGAGAACAGCAGAAGAGCATCGCCGTCGATAAGAGAAAAAGGAGGAAAGCAAGAACAAGAGCTCGCCATGCAATAGGCTACATAAACATGCAGGGTGGCAGAAGAAAGGAAAAGTGGGCAGAGATTGAGGAGCAGTTACATAGAGAACAAATAGGGGTGTATGCGGTTACAGAAACGCACCTTAGAGACTCAGAAGAGCCGCCAGTTATTGAGAATTATGTATGGGAAGGGTGCAACAGAACTAAGTCGGAAAGAAAGGGAGGGGGAGTCGGAATGCTCATCCATCAGGGAGCCAAATGGAAAAGAGTAAATTCACAATGTCAAGAGCATCTTTGGTTATCAGGTACAATGAGTGGGAAAGAAACTTGGCTTGGAGTTACGTATTTGTGGACCGGAATAAATTGCACAGAGAAGAATAAAGAGTTAGTGGAATGCATAAGCGCTGATATTAGGGGTTTCGGGAATGGTGCTGAGATAGTCCTATTAGGTGACATGAATGCCCACATACAGGATTTAGATGGCTATACCGACAATAACGGGAAGTCAATGCTAGACCTTTGCGAGCAACATAACCTCGTGATCGTGAATACAGGGCCTAAGTGTGAAGGACAGATCACGTGGGAAGTGGGAAACCGGCAATCGACCATTGATTACTGTCTGATGACAGAAGGAATTCATGATAAGTTGAGAGAAATGGTCATCGATGAGGAAGGGTTTAGCAGCATAGGCAGTGACCATAAACGCATCATTTTGAAAATGGGATATGTAGTTGGGAAAGAGAGCAACGAAAGCAAAATGGCCAGCCCAAATTTGAACTCTGAACAAATAGCAAAAATAGTCACTAGAGTGGAGGGAGAAATTGGCAAGTCGCCAAGTAAGGGGTGGGAATATGGTGAGCTTCTAAGTGTAGTAACGACAGAAATACGGAAAGAGAAACAACACGTTCATTGGAAAGGAAAAAAGAAACCGAAAAGCTGGTGGAACAAGGAGATACGAGAAGCGATCGCCGAAAGACAGAAAGCATCTCGAGAGCACAGGCAGGCAAAGAAGGCGCAGTTGCCACAGGATGAAGTAACCGGTAAATGGGAAATATACCGGGAGAAAAAGTCTATGGTTCAAATACTGGTGCAAGCAAAATTAAAAGGTGAAAGTGAAAGTTGGTTGTCAGAAATACGTGAGAAAAAGAAGGCCGCACCTAGAATATTTTGGAATCACATAAAATTATTAGGCAGGAAATCAACAACAATACAACAACATATCCTAGACGAAGATGAAAACAGACTGGAAGGAGAAGCAGCAATAAATTACATCCAAAAAGTAACAGCCGAATCTTTCCAAGGCAAGGACGAGGTTGTATTTGAAGAAAAAAAGAGCATGAAAGAGACCCAAGGGGGAAAGGAGCTAGTGCTTACAAATTTAAACTGGAAGAAAGCGGAAGAGAAAATTCCTAAGCGCACAGCCACAGGGCTAGACGAGGTTCCCGTTAGGCTGATAAATGAACTGGGACCAAAAAGTAAGGAAGCTCTCGTGAAAACAGTTGAAAAAACTTTAAAAGATAGACGAATACCAGACAGTTGGCGACAAAGTAGAATGAATTTAATTTATAAGGGTAAGGGGGAGAAAGACAGAATTCACTCGTATAGACCGTTGACCATTACATCGGTAATATACAGGCTAGCAATGCAGGCAATCAAATTAAAGCTTCAAGCATGGGCAGAAAATAATGACATTTTGGGAGAGCTTCAGAATGGCTTTAGAATAGGTAGGCGTTTGGATGATAACTTGTTTGTTCTTACTCAGTGTATTGAAATATCAAAAGCAGAAAGCAGACCGTTGTATGTGGCCTTTTTGGACATTACAGGAGCATACGACAACGTAGACCGCAGCATTTTGTGGGATATTCTGGAAGGGGAAGGCTTAGGTAACGATTGTATACAGCTTTTGAGAGAGATTTACCTAGAAAATACTGTTTGCGTTGAATGGGAAGGGATGAGGAGCGCGGAGAAAGTTCATATCAACAAGGGACTGAGGCAGGGGTGCCCTTTATCCCCGCTGCTGTTTATGATGTACATGGTGAGGATGGAGAGGGCGCTAGAAGGAAGTAATATCGGGTTTAATCTCTCATACAAACAGGCAGGTACAGTAATAGAGCAGCAACTCCCAGGTTTATTTTATGCGGACGACATTGTGTTGCTCGCAAACAAGCAAAGTGATTTGCAACGTCTGGCTAATATCTGTGGACAGGAAGGCAACAATTTAGGTTTGAAATTTAGTGTTAGAAAATCAGGTGTTATTGTATTCAATGAAAACAGTGAACAGACAGTGGAGATACAGGGCCAAGAAATACCTCGGGTAACAGAATATAAATACCTTTGTATATGGATAAACGAAGGCAACGGATATATGGAAACACAGGAAAAAACCATAACAGTCAAGGGGAAGAGAAATGCAGCCATAATGAAGCACAGAGCGCTATGGGGATACAATAGGTACGAGGTCCTCCGAGGTGTGTGGAAAGGGGTAATGGTTCCAGGACTTACTTTTGCAAATGCGGTTGTTTGCTTTAAATCAGGGGTACAATCAGGACTCGACGGGAACCAAAGGTCAGTGGGTCGCCTCGCATTGGGCGCTCACGGGAAGACTACAAATGAAGCTGTGCAAGGGGATATGGGCTGGACTAGTTTTGAAGTGAGGGAAGCTCGCAGTAAAATTGAGTATGAAGAACGGCTGAGGAATATGGAGGAAAGTAAATGGGCTGGGAGAGTGTTCAGGTATCTGTACAGGCAAAACATTGATTCACAGTGGAGGAAAAGAACTAGGAAGCTTACCAGCAAGTATGCGGCCTGTGGGATGGGCAACACAGCAACAAAGAGAGAGAGAGAGAATCAACTTTTGTGCTGAGCCCTTAGTGACGGGTGGTGCGCGCTTGCACCAGATGGGGTGGAACCTTATTCTCAGGTCCCATATGTGTCCAGCAGTTCCTGGCCCCTAGCCGCCAGCGCGAGCTGGGTCGGTAGGTCGGGGCTGGACAACAAGGTCTCCCATCGCTCGGGGGGGTTGGGGCTGGGGAGGGTGGGGGGTAGGGGTGGTGGGGGGTTCTTGAGCTTAGTGCACTCTGCAAGGATGTGTGCTAGAGTGCCTTTTGACCGTCTGCAAAAAGGGCATGAAGTGTCATGCTCTGTTGGGAACATCTTATGCAAGAGCACTGGATGCGCTAGCGACCCCGCTTGCATGCGTCGCACGATCGTTTGCTGAATTCGGTTGAGTTGCGGATGCGGACGGGGAAGCCTACATCTGCCGCTTCTGTACATTTGCGTGATGTCTTTGTAGCTTGTCACGGGGTGCGGTAGCCCTGGCTCGTCCTCGGCCCGGATCGATAGTTCTCGGGCATAGTGGTCGGCGAGTGCGTTGCCTTCCACTTGCGAGTGAGCCGGGACCCACACGAGCTCAACGGCCCGCCCCGGTGATTTGCATTTGTTGAGGATCGCTAGTGCCACGGAAGAGATGTTCCCCTTGCGGTAGCTTGCGTAGGCGGTCTGGGAGTCTGTGACAACGGTCCTCACTCCCGGTGCAACAAAGAAGGTCAAGCGGAAAGTCAGAGAGGCTGAATTAATCTCATGGGTGGCGGCAATGGAAAAGAAACCTGCCATGAGTAACTACTTAAGGGGAAAAAAACGAAATTAGGAAAGAAACCATTTATGATAACTCAAAGGGAAGCTCATTACTTTTCGAAGCGAGATCGGGATGCCTTAGAACACGCACGTATAAAGCGAGATATAAGAAGGAAGAAGAAGCATGTGCTTGCTGCGGTAAAGCTAGGGAAACGACGGAGCATATTTTATTAGAATGTGAAGACATCTATCCAGCGGTCGATTTAGGCACCACTGGCCTCCTTGAAGCCCTTGGGTTCAGCGGGAGCAGTGGTAAAGCAAACAGGTCCGCAATAGACATCAGTAAGAGGCGATTGGAGGATTGGTGGAAGAAAAGTAGGGAAACGACAAAGGACGGAGACGTACAAAAGCACAGTTCACAATAGGGTATCAGAAAATTTGGATGTGGTAGTTCATAGTGTTTTTTTTTTCGTTGGTTAACCTAGGTAGGATATTAGAGAGCATAGTAGCAAGAGCTTGGTGGCGCAAGCCACCGCCCCGTTCCAAAGGGGACGTTCATAACATCCATCCATCCATCCATCCCTAGCGCCATCTGACGAGTAGTTGCGCGAATGTGGTAGGATTACTCACGGCGTCAGCAGCCCGCGCTGCGTGTTTGGCGTCCTGTCAAACGGTAGCGATGGCGCGAAACAGCGTGCCGATATTAATTTTAACCGGGTTTCGGGAATTACAAGATCTTCATAGCTACTTTCGTGAAAAGAATTTAGAGAAAGGAAGTCGTCTATTTGAAGTGGGGCACGTCTACGACGTCAGGGAAGTGTTGAACTCTCGCTGATCGGAAGTGACAGCTAGGTTTATTCCGCAAACGAAAAATAATGCACCAGCGAGATGCGTGAAGCTCGGCGTAAGTTACTTCGTTATCTACGGTGTGGACGCGTCAAATTATAGGCGACATTGATTCTTGAAGATCGACGACAGCAGACAAATCCTAGCGGGGAGCTGCGATTGCCGTGCTGGCATCGCAGGGAAGTGCAAGGACGCCGCGGCAGTTTCCCTGTACATACAGGACGGCAAATACGAATCCAAAAATCTCATCCAAGAACGTGGGGCGTACGAACGACTCGTAAGACCTACCAGAGGTATTCGAACGTTGCTCTCCCCAAACACAAAAAAAAGGGGGATGAACTTACCAGTTGTGTTGGACTACGCTGGGAAAATATTTTCGCCCAAGTTACTGGAAGTGCGACAATTTTATGTTGCGATTTTTCAGTGCGTGCAAAGGAGGTTTCAATAAACCACGTTGTGAGTGAGTGAGTGAAACAACTTTATTTTGTCCACTATAGGCGTAAGTAAACTCCACGCCACCTGGCTAGGCCCACTCGGGGACCATCAGGTGGAACCTGACGGCCCTTTCGCGAGCCCTCTGGACTGCCAGGATTTGAGAGGTCGGATCCTGGGCCCTAATTAGCTTCATCATTTCCTCGTGAGTGAAAGGGGGACCGGCAGCGGCGCAGCCCCACAGGACATGCTCGAAGTCCGCATAATCACCGCACAGAGGGCAGTCCGGGCTTGGGAACCGTTCGGGGAACATTGTGTGCAGCGCCGCGGGGCTCGGGTAAGTGCTTGTTTGCAGAAGTCTGAGAGTGACTGCCTGGGCCCTGCACAGCGAGGAGTGCGGCGAAGGTAGGACTCTTCTCGACAGATAATTGTATTTGCAGATTTCGTTGTACGAGCAGAGAGGCTCGGGTCGCCCAGGAGAGGACGCGTTGCCCGGCGCACGGTCAGTCAAACCTCGTGCAGCCGAGTGCGCCTCCTCGTTGGGGTTGATCGAGGCACCCTCAATGGTTCCAAGGTGCGCAGGGAACCAGGCCAAAGAGTGATGTTTCATGTCTTTGGCACTTCGGATGATACGTAGGGTTTGGGGAGCCACCATTCCCATCTGAAAGGCCCTGACAGCGGCCTTGGAATCCGAATAAATCGTGTCATGTACACTGTCCGTCAATGCAAGAGCAATAGCAACTTGCTCTGCAACGCTGGAATTAGAAGTGCGGACGGTAGCGCAGCTAAGGATTTTAGAATCACAGTCGATGACCACTGAGGAGAAGGCCTCTTCTTGAACGTACGAAGCGGCGTCTACGAAGCATGTTCGGTCCTTGTTCAAGCGGGCACTGGCGAGCAGGGCTTTACCCCTGGCTCGTCTTCGTCCTTCGTTGTAGGTGGGATGCATATTTCGTGGCGTCCGGTGTATGTAAATCTTGGACCTGACGTCGCTGGGCAGCTTCACAGCGTCGAGACTGACGACCATGGGGTTACGTCCCAGCTTGCCAAGTATGGCTCGGCCCGCTGGGGTACCGGAGAGTCTGACAAACTGGGAAAATTCTTGGGCTTCAACAATTTCTTCGAACGTGTTGTGAATTCCCAAATTGAGGAGGTCTTTTGTGTGCGTTCGGATGGGAAGGCCGAGTGCAAGCTTGAAGACTCTTCTGATTAGGGCATTGATCTTGTTGCGCTCCGATACGAGCCAGTTGTGCATAGCCCCTGAATAAGCGAGGTGGCATAGCACGAAGGCGTGGATAATCCGGATCAGATTGTCTTCCTTGATTCCGCGGTACCTGTTGGCGATTCTTCGGATCAGGCCGAGGGCGCTTTCGGTCTTGGAACAAATGCGTTTGAGGGCGGCTCCATTGGCCCCGTTCGACTCGATAAACATTCCTAGGGCCCTGATAGTGTCTACCCGCGGTACTGGGGAGCCCTTGCCGGTGAATAATGTAATGTGGCTCTCTGTTGCTGGCTTCCAGGACCGGTGTGAACCGCCTCTGGGCCTCTTCTTGTAGAGCAAGAGCTCGGATTTAGCGGGCGAGCACCTTAGCCCGGTGGGCATAAGATACCGCTCCGTCACATCGATGGCCTCTTGCAAAGCACCCTCGACCTGCCCTTCACATCCACTGGAGCACCAGATGGTGATGTCATCCGCGTAGATCGTGTGGTTAATGTTGGGGATTTTGTTCAAGGCCCTCGACAGGTTGATCAGGGAGATGTTGAACAGCGTCGGGGAGATCACCGCCCCCTGAGGTGTTCCCTTTGGCCCCAGCTGGATTTCGTGGGTCAAAAACTCGTCAATCTTGAGTCTAGTGGACCTTGAGGAAAGGAAGGATCGCACGAAATTGTACGCCCGTTTGCCGACGTTACACTCTGTCAGGCTCTTGAGAATAAAGGCGTGCGATATGTTGTCAAAAGCCTTTTCCTGATCCAAGCCGAGAATTGCCTTAGTGTCGGCGGAGGTAGAGTCAATGATCTGGTGCTTGATCAGTCTCATGGCGTCCTGAGTCGAAAGCCCCGACCGAAAGCCAATCATGTTGTGTGTATAGCATTCGTTAGACTCGAGATGGTCAGTGAGGCGGTTAAGCATGGCGCGCTCGGCCATCTTTCCAACACACGACGTCAGGGAGATGGGCCTTAGATTGTCGATGCTCGGCGCCTTACCTGGCTTCGGTATGAGTACTGTGTAGGCTGCTTTCCAGCTCTTGGGAATGAGGCCGCTGCACCAGATATCATTCATCTTGCGCGTAAGAAACTCGATTGAGGCGTCGTTGAGATGCTTGAGCATTTTGTTGGTGATCCCGTCGGGCCCAGGGGCAGATCTGCCGTTGAGGGATGCGAGAACTCGCTTGACCTCAGCCACGGTGAAATCCTCGTCCATAGATGGTACGTCACGCCCTTCGTACTCGGGAAACTGGGGGGGCACCGGATCGTCCGTGGCCGCCAGGTACTTGTCTATGAGGTGCTCCATGACTGCCTCATCTGGAGTCAAGTCGGTGGCCAAATGGACAGCTTTCGCCAAAGCTCTCTTCTGGTTGGACTTGGTGTTGCCATCGTGCAGTAGGTGCTTAAGGAGACCCCAGCTTTTACCGTTCTTGAGCTGGCCCTCCACCAAGTCGCACAGCTCGTCCCATTGCTGCTTGCATAGCACCTTGCAATGAGCCTCTATCATCTTGTTTATATCGGAGATGTTCTTGCGTAGTCTTCTGTTATGGCGCTGAGTCTTCCATCTCGCGAGCAGTGCCTGCTTGGCTTCCAAAAGATGCGCTAGCCTACTGTCCATTCTGTCCACTTCCAGATCGGTTGTCACCTCCTTGGTGACTCTAGCCGCATCCTTCTTTATCTCGTCGCACCAAGAGTCTAGGTCCATATCATCGTTAAGGACGCGCTCGGAGCGGTTGGCTCGGAACAAGTCCCAGTCAGTGAACCTAAAGGTCCTCGTTTTGTTGCGGGCAGTCTTGATCACAGCTTCGATGATGCAATGATCGCTACCGAGGTCCATGGCTGTGTTGGTCCACTTGACGTTTTCCAGGTTCTTGACAAAGGTAAGATCCGGAGTCGTATCTCGGCATACCGAGTTCCCTCTCCTGGTTGGAAAGTCTTTATCGGTTATCAGCGTAAGATCTTCCTCCGCTGCCGCATCCCATATGTCTCTACCCTTCTTCGTATTGGCACAATAGCCCCACGCCTGATGCTGGGCATTAAAATCCCCCATGACGACTAGAGGCTGACAGCCAGCCAAATGCACGGCCTTCTTGAGAATACCACTAGGCCTGGCTCTGTGAACGCTGGGTCTGCAGTAAACATTCAGTATGAAGATACTGTTTCTTCTTAAGCGCTGCGTAGGGGGGTCGACAAGGAGTTCGGCCATGACGTACTCAATCCCATTGTCCGCGGGACCAAGGTCTCGCTGAAGGCACGTGAACTTTTTACTGACCAGGATAGCGACCCCCCTTCCTCCTTCAGTGGAAGCCACCGTAAGGAAACCGGGGAGCTTGATAGGTGATGATGTGATCGTTTCTTGCAAGGCGATTACTTGGGGTTTGTCCTTTACGCTTTTTAGGTATTGTCGCAGGGTCGCCCGTTTGCTGGTGAACCCTGCGCAATTCCACTGCCACATTGTTATGACGTTAGTTACGCTATCCATGTTTGGGCTTGGGAATGAATTGCGAAAGTGCCGCATTCATAATGGCACCCTCCGTCGGTGAGGCAATGTCGCTGGGCAACTTTGGGACTTGTGCTGTATATGTGCTTGGCAAAGATCCGTGGCTGGTTCCCTCCAGCCTAAGTATTCTAGTGCTGAGGGCGACCAGGCCCAGCTGAGGGTGCGCGATCATTTCTTGTACGTGAGAGAGACCTGTCTGTATGGTGGAGATGGCGTTCTTGAGGTCAGACAGGAGTTCTACCATCTCGTCTCCCCTTGAGTCATCCAGGGCGCGCCGCTTCACTGCAACCGCCTTGGGAGGGGCCTCCACTGTGTCCATGGCCGAAGAGCGTGCGGCAGGCTGAGAAGCTGGCTGTGAGAGCGCCAATCTTCGTATTTCCGCCATCTCGGCGGCTAGCCGACTGATTTCCTGCTTGAACTGAGCGTTTTCCTTTCTAAGACTATCATTGACACGCCTAAGCTCTTCGAGCTCATTCGTGAGACGCAGGTCGTGCGAGTCTTGAGAGTTGGACGCCTGCGTTTGGTTGCCACGGGCTCTATCGGCCCACGTTAGAGAGGACTTGCCTTTACCGCCGTTGGGGGTCTTCGAACGTGAGCTGTTGGAGGAATCGTTCCCAGTACGGGACTTGGAGCAGCTTCTGGAGCTGGAGCGCGCTGGAGAAGGCGATGTAAGTCGCGATCTCGAGGTAGAGCGACTTCTGGAGCCCCGTCGGCTTGTAGAGCGGCTTCTCGAGCGCAAGCGTCTTCTGCCCCTACGGTTGGTGCTGGATGGTGCAGTTGGTGCTGGCGTGGGGAGCTGCTCTTGCTGCCTGGCACGCTCGAAGCGTCGTCGGCGAACAATGTACGGCGTCTTGAATCTGCGCGCACACTCTTTACCGGCTGTAAGGTGCGGACCACCGCAGATCTTGCATTTCGGGGTGCATTGATGCTGCTCATTGGGATTTGGCAGGCCGCATCCCCGACAGATGACGTCGCTCGGTGTTGGACATACATCGGCGCGATGCCCGAGTCTTCCGCAGGCGTGGCATACGTCCACTTGCTTTCGATATAGGGAACATTTCATCAGGAGCGTTCCCTACCTGACAAAATTCGGTACCCGCTGCCCGTCAAAGGCGATGATGATGGTCCCAGTCTGAGCGATTCTCTTGGCTGCTAGTGCAAGAGGGTTGTTCGGGTTAACAATCTTGCCATCCACAGTCGCTGGGTCGTCTTGTAACGGTATGCCACGTATGACCCCCTTGCACGTGGAGTGCGGGGCTGTCTCGTACGCGCAGATTTCGTGAATCTTGCCCGTGATTCGGATTTGCTTGATGCGGGCATAGCAATGGGCATTCTCCCGTCTGGGAGTGCTGGCCACCATGATGTTTTGCTGTAAGTTCGGGCACAGAGTGTCTTGTGTGAGCTCGTGCTGGCTGATGCCGGAGGCTGCAAGTATTGCGTCAGCTACCGTGGCCGCTCCAATTTTGGAAATATTCAGCCCACCTCTTGGTCTAATAACGATCTTCGTGTCTTCTTTGGGAAGAACAGGCATTCGGCTCGCCCTAATGATCTTGGTCTTCAGCGCTGTGCCGCTAGACTTGTAGCTATGGGGAGCCAAAGGCGTTGCCATGGCGTTCGGGTTAGCTTCCCGCGATTTGGCGCCAGCTCTTCTAGCACCTGCGGTTCGCCATCCCTGCTCTTGAGTGACTTCCTCCGGAAGAATATTTTCTCCCTGTACTTGGTATTCCATGATGGTAGCGGACGAGTGGCACTGAGCCACCCCGGAGGCCAAGGCGTGGTCTCCGAAGTGCTCGTCAGACGCCGCCGACGGATGCACAGGACCCAAGTAACCACGGATATCCGGGCGACGTCCGACGGACGTCCTTTCTGGATATTCGGGATGTCCGTGGGATATCCATGAATGTCCGACGTACGTCCGAGGGACGTCCCTGGGAAATCCAAAGGTAATCGCTTTGGCATCCGTAGTACGTCCGACGCGGACATCCAGCATGGACATTCAGGGGACGTTCAGGATATATATATATATATATATATATGTATGTGTGTGTGTGTGTGTGTGTGTGTGTGTGTGTGTGTTTGTGTGTGTCTTCCCGGGGATATTCCAGATATACACATGCCTTGAAGCGACAATAGTGGCCGGGACACATTCAAGCACCGGACCATTATATATATTACATTGGTCTAATGCTTGAATGCATTCTTGTTTTAAATAAACGAGAAATGAACTTACACCAACTTCCAAATACAATTAAACGTTTATTGTCACCTTATACATATACATAAAAAGACCAATAAGCAGATATATGCGTACTGTTCAAAGAACAAATAAATACACGGATAAAGAAGAAAACTTGCAATTTCAATAGCACAACAACAAGGTAGAGAACAGCAGAACAAAAATACTTATTGCCCACCCTGCTTTGACATTTGAGTTTGCAGCATGGAATAAAAAGAAAGAGCAAAAACACATCAATTAGCATTATTAAGCAGCGAAAGCAACAGAAATGACATGAAGGAATTAATCTTGACTACATCACTTCACTAGCACTCTGCGACACGGGCACAAAAAATGATATTAACTGGCTAATGCCTTAAACTTTAATGTCATTCGCGGAGTGCCACACGGACATGCTTAATGGTATTGCAGCTTAAATGTTATTCGCGACGTAGTGCGTTCTCGTAAGTCAACTTGCCGTCAAATGCGTACTCTCGTTCCCAATGTCTCCACATTCTGACGTGGCTAAACGAACTATTAGTGAAGAACAATCAATATATTCTTCATTTTCTTTAAACAATAGCTCTTTCTCGTGGCGTAGTGCGTTCTTACAATTATTAAAACTCACTTGGCCATCGAATGCGTACTCTCGTTTACAATGTCCCCGCCGTGGCCGTAGTGACCATATTCTCACGATATTAAACAAACTTGTAGAAAAAAACAACTAATATATTCTTCACTTTTTTAAAAGGAGCTTTTTATTTTCGTAGAGATCAGCAGGCGATCTTGCCGCTACTTACGGCTACAGCTCTGATCATGAACGCATTAGCCAGGAGAATCAAAGGGCGCCGATGAAGAGTCCGCGGTAGCTAAAGCAAATGTAGACTCCGGGGTCCTGCTTACCAGAAAACCCGCATTGACTTGTGCGTACACCTCTCCTAAGGGATCCTGTTCCGTTCTCACAGCGAAGTGAACCATCCGAAGCGTCACGTAGAGTATATCCATCAGGGAAGCAAGGCACATTGTCCTTAGTGCGCGTAGTGTCACAACCACCGTCCTGAACTTCCGATGTCGCCTCGGTGCAGCGACCAGCATCACAAGGCGTACAAATGTTTGCAGGGACAGCCCGAACGCACTTGTGAATGCATGCGTGCGGGGTATGCGCGCCACTGCACAGTTCTAGTCGAGCTGTTGACTGCTGGCTGCCGGTGCGAGATCCGAAGTCCTCGAATATCGTCTTTGTTTCCAGCGACGCTCTTTTTCGCGCGTGCGGCTTCTCCCGCAGTCTAGGCATCCTGGCACCTGTGAAGAAAACACATTTCAATACCCAAACGAATTAAAAAAGAAATCGATGTAGCTGTCATACCTTGGTAGCTGAGTAGGAGACTTCGGCAGGCACGGAAGGTGACAAACGCTGCTCCGCTGCCCTTAAAACGATCGCAGAATGAAAAATGGCGTGGCGACGATGGCTAGAGCTTGGATTGGGTTGGATGACTGCAGCGTTCTGCTTTGCCAAGGTTGTAACACTTCCACGTGCATCTACGCAAACATAAATAGGTTTTTAAAATATTCTATTAATACACAGTGAAATATTTACTTATTCTGGGAATATTCGGTATCTGATTTTCGAGTTTTTAGTTTCTGCTAAAGCTGTCGGCGCCAGAAAAACATAGCCTTTGAGATTACTGTCAATGCATGGCGGCTCTGACGCATTATAGCTTTCGTAATCGCTTTCAACGCACGCAGCCACCAAAAGCGTAGCCTTTGAGATTTGTTTTTGTTACCTATAATGATATTATTGTATGCACAATTGAACACTGCAGACAACTTCCTGTTTTAATAAACCAGCCAAAAACAGGCGCACACAGGAAACATACGAGAAGACAGGAAAGAGGCTGGAAGAGGCCTGTCTTGTGTATGTTTCCTGTGTCCGTCTTTTTTTTCTGGTTTTTTCTTAATACAATGCACCAACTAGCCCAACAACGTGTTTTACTTCCTGTTTCAATGATAAACCTGAACCTACATGTTCGGAGGTCAGGACCAAAACTCTATGATCAGGAACTTTTCATAATGAGGGATAACTTGAGTGCTTGGCTCTAGGTCGAATAAGTGGCTTCAAATGGGCGCTTGTATATTCTGCTAGTCATCCACAAGCATTTTTTTAAAGCAAACTACAAATTGTTTGTATGACCCACCGATAGAAAAAAAAATCGTATTTTAATACTGCGATGTTAAAGTGGGCAGAATTGATATCAAGTTGGAAATATATTTATTTTGCTTTGAAAAAAGAATGAACTGTGTCCGATAGAGAACAAAAATATACAAATATAATATGAACGAACTAAAATTTCCGGCAATATATTTATGCTAGTTTATATATAACTCACTAGTGTATATCCTGGGCATGCCCATTTATGGACAGCCAGCGGACGTTCAAAATGGGATGTCCCATGGACATCCCGGTGGGATGTCCTTCGGACATCCAAACAGGATATGGACTTTTCCTGTACGTCCCACGGACGTCCGTGTTGGATATCCGGATGGATGGACGTTGGGACTTATGGTGGACGTCCCACGGATATCCGTGGTTACTTGGGGAATGTCCGTAAAATGGTGAAAAGTCACTCACTGTGGCAAAAAGGGTATCCACGTGGTCCTTACAACTTCACGGAAAAGATGTGCACAAATAAACATTGGCTCGCGACGATTAAATACAAGAAAAGCTGAGAAAATGCGGGAACCGAAGAACGCTTCTTGACTGCCCTTCGTTGGTATGCTGGGCGCAGAAGGGTGTATGCCAGCTCAGCTGGCTGCAACCCCTCCTCAAATCTCTCAGCAAGCCCTAGCGTTCTTTGAATGGAAGAAGATTGGGAAAGAGTTCCACAGCTTTACTGCGGTACAGTGTGGGAACAAACTACTTTGTTTGCTGCATATCCTGGTACGCACTGCGGCAGCTAGTGGGTGCAAGGGGCCAGTGGGGGGTGTCATATACGTCTGGAGACACACGGAAATTGTTGATATCCTCGCCTTCCTCGATTAAACCCTGGGGAGGGGGGGCGGGGACAGAAGACCTATGGGCCCTGGGTGCCAGACGACCTAGCTACGCCACTGACTGCAGGTGTCCCGTTGCTGCCATCATTGCTGTAAAAGCAAACAATTCAGCGTTATAACGCACTTGGCATAACGCCGGAACATAAAACAGGTTATGCCATCGGACGAGCGCTATCCAGTGTTGACGCCGTTCTGCTTCATACGGTCAGCTGGGAAACCTGTAAAACTTCGTTCCTCGTGAGTTGGTGTACGTGCTGTTGCAGCCCACTACTCAACAGCTCGGGTTGCACTTCGGCATTGCTCAGAAAAGGCAACAGCTACGCGCGAAACAGTGCACATACAGGCTTTCCGAACGCAAGCGGGACGGTCGTATCCTGCCGGTTCCGCGCTCGCCGCCGCGAGGGGCGCCCTAGTAAGCGCGGGAACTACGTTCGCAACCTGCCTATGGTTTCGGAAGTATTAGTTGGCCTGAAGACTTTCCATATTTCTCTGGCTAGACATAAAAAATTCATATGTTACTTCGCCACAGCAGTCAATGAAGAAGAAAGCTTTATCGCATCAGCTGACTCGCGCAAGCAAGGGTTTGAGTGCTCCGCTGCTGGATCCGTAACAACGCTGGCTACATTTAGCACTAATTACATAAATTTACCGGATGCATCTCAGCGCCGAGTCCTCATCCGCATGCGCATTTTAAATAACACATAGGTGGCTTAGTCGCGCGTGCGCCGGCAGTATGCGCACACAACTCGTATTACAAGGCAGCTTCCCTCCCACATACTTCTTGGCAATGAATGGATAAAATTTACTTTTCGTATCGTTCGCTTCGTGCAGTGGCATTGGAAGGGGCTTGGCGGTGGTATTGCGAAGGGAAAATGGTTGGTACATATATGCCGGATGGTGCATGCTATTGCTCATTTTGTTTCCGACGAAATGCCGATTGCACATTCTGCTGTTTGGTACTGGCTGCCACGGCTGACCGTCTGCACTATTGAATAAACCAAGCACACACGCAAAATTCGATTTAGAAACCAGCCCGACACCGCTCGACAGGGCGACAAGACAGGAACTTACTCCGCTCACCTGACTGCTTGGATCCAACGCCGCCTCGTTCTTTTTCGTGGGGTTTAGATGGAAAGACGCAGAAGGATACATCCTCCCTCATCCCGAGGTAGTTGCAGCACTTGTATACGCAACAGTATCGTCGGCGTCCTTTTGTTTTCCTTCGACTTTCAGCGCACGCAACGCCATACCAGTAGCAATTTTCGTCCGCGGGAGCGGCTGAGTTGTGAACGTTCTGACCGCCAAGGCGGCGCTGTAGGTGTCGTGAAAACTCCAGCGCTGGTTCCCCATACGTTCCGTGCGTTCACACGTGTTGCTCCCTAGGTTTCGTAACGCGGCAAAGGCGCCGTGCGGACAGGTTTGCGTTGGTCTCCGTGTTTTGTTGCGCTGCGTTATCTGGACCGTGCTCTACCGGATGTTGCTGGGGCCAGGTGGGACAGGAGGAACCACGGAGGAAGGAAACTAAGGAGAGGCCCTGACGTCACTCTTTGTGAAGCAAAAGTGAAGCCGGAAGTTGGCGTTGCTCATGGTGATGCTCCGCCTTTTGTGCCACCCTCCTCTCTTGTTTACATCTTTCGCGAAACCACGCCGCGCTGCGCGTGGTTTCGCGCGCACTCGCGCAACATCCGGCAGAGCACGGTGCAGGTAACACAGCGCAACAAGACACGGTGACTAACGCAAACCCGCCCACACAGCGCCTTTGCCACGGCACGAAACCTACCAGAGCAACACGTGTGAGCGCCGCTCAAAACCATAACAACGCCGCCATTGTGGCCCAAAAGGCGTGGCCATACAGCAAAAAAATAAAAAAGCAGCAAAAAATGAGAACCTACTACGTCATTTCCGCCACACTTTTCTTCTAGCGCGCGGATGGGGTAGGGCCTCTCCTTAGTTTCCTTCCTCCGTGGGAGGAACTAAAGTTCGTGAAATGAACGCGCATGCAACGCTGTACGCAATGTACCACGCCACGGCAATGGCTACGTACGAAGAAATATCCGCGGGAAATGTTACCCTCTTTGGCGGAGTCATGCTGACGTGCTAACGATTGTTTGGTATTGCGGCGGAGCGCGCGGGTCCGAGCAGCACGGTTGCGCGCAGAACGGCGTGGTTTCGCGAGAAATGTAAACAAGAGAGGAGAGCTGGCCGGATAGGCGGAGCAATGCCATGAGCGCGCAAACTTTCAGCTTCACTTTCGCTTTGCAAAGAGTGACGTCAGGGGCTCTCCTGAGTTTCTTTCCACCATGGTGTAGAGTGTAGCAAGAGCTTGGTAGCGCAACTCACCACCCTGAGCCAAAGGGGACGCTCATAACATCCATCCATTGCTCCAACTCTCTACTAAAAAAAGCATAGAGTTTCCTACAAATAGGAAACTCTATGAAAAAAAGTAGCAGCTGTTGCTTTCGTTCAACGCCTCCTCTAGAAAGACGCCTGCGGCGTCGCTCGCTTACCCATTGTACCCATCGCGCCTTGAGTTGCGGTCGGTTGTCGAGAGATGGCGCCACCTACATCTCTATCTCCGCCAAGGGGCCTGGGGTTGTCTAGGTAAGGTAGCGACATCTGCCGCGCGCGCCACCTAGGAAGTTCCTGTAGCAGACGGCGCCCACGCTAAACCGCGGCGCCGCGGCATTCGTGGGGTGAAAAAATATCTGCATACGCGCGGAAATAAAACCTACTGGTGCCCGACTGTGGCGAAAAACGAAAGAAGGACCCGAACTGCTAAATTTAGTCCTTTAATTTCAAATGAGTGCTCCAAGAAAATAGCTCAAGAGAGCGTGATGAGGGCTTGATCGCCTCGATTCCGCGTGTTTACATTTCGTTCGTTTGCGCTCAATCACCGCGCGAGCCTTGGTGATTGCTCGCGCTTAATCCCGTATGCTCTGCGAAATCTTTTGCATGTAAGTGTGCTGCGTACACATAGCGGTTGCATTGAACGAAGTAGTCGTGTAAAAATGAAGGCTGACAGTCGCTTGGACCGGAAAACTTTCGACATAACGTCGCTCAAACGTGCGATTCTCAAAGCGCGCGACCCTCACGGCAACTAAACAACATCCTGTGTGTTTGTGGAAACGAGTGCGCCAACAGACTTCTTGTCGCTGAGTGTGTCTGTCGTGTAGCGATTACACGACGACTGCTGTGTCTTGTGGTTCAATGCTACGAGCCAGTGCAACTGTCGTGACATGATGAAGAGGCGGTATGGATCGTGTCAGTCTGTCTCCTCGATCGTGTTCGGGCTGCCAGCGCGATTTGATCTCGCGGCACACCAACATCGAGCGTAGTGTGTGCGCGTGTGTGAATGTGGTTAACTGCTCCCGCGAACCGTGCGACGTCGCCGCGTAAACTCGAATCATGACGCGCTGTTTATCCCTTTTCGCCTCCGTGCACCGCTAAAGCCCCGTAAGAATCAAAGGGCCCTTATACGAAACGCACACGGATTGACCCAGCTATTACTACACTGTGTTTTGCTGGCAATCCGTGAATCGCTTGCAGCGTTTTTCTTATGTTCATTTGCAGGTGTGTGTTTTTCATCAGTAAAATAGCATTGCCGATTACTGAAACATCTTCGAGTGTAAGGGAAACTTGGAAGGAACGAGCTCGCAGCTGTATGTAATGTACTTTGATATACTGTATTACGCTTTATTATTTGACGGCCAGTAGCTGTGGCTATGCAGTATTCGTTTTTAAAAACAGAGTAATGCAGGCACTTAGCAATATATTTATTCACATATGCGATGCTCAAAATACGATTAGGATATTGGAAATTACATTTTGGACATGTTGTAAAGAGCAGTTAACAACGCGAGCACAAACACAGGAAAGTGTAAAAGTAGAATTCGCTGCTGAATTTTATTTTTTATCGCACGTAACGCAATGCGGATAACTTGTCAGGGAGTTAATGCGTTTCTGCCCCACTATTTACTTGCATGCTAGGTCATACTGCACTTGCTAAGTCAACGGGCTCGTAATGCACTAAGATCAGTAATCTCCACAAACTTCGGCCGTCAACATTCATGCGCGAATGAAATAATACTGCAGCTCTGCACACACAGGTGTATACTTTCTCTCGCACATTCGTATTGCTCTACGTTACTTTCTTCGCATAGTCGTGCAGTTATCGACGGTTCAGTCTTTCCGTCCATTTCTATGCAACCAGAATTACCTTCTGGTTAGGTTTTGTTTGCTGCGCGGGATGCAAAATAACTTCTTGTCGTCCTCCGTCTGATCTCGGCACCCATCCGCACAGCAACAAGGCATTTTGGTCCTTAGCATCCTAGGTCATACCGATCTATTGAGCGGGCTCACAGCGAACTAAAATAAATAATCTCCACAAACTTCGGCCCTCAACATTCATGCACGTGAGTGAAATACTATCACCGCTCAACACACGCACGTGTATACTTTCTATCGCACCTTTGTATCGTTGTATGTTACTTGCCTCGCGTAGTCGTGCTGTTACCGACGGTTCAAAGTCCGTCCGTGCAATTCTTTGTAACCATACTTTTCGTCTGCTTAGGTTCTGGTTGCCGCGCGCGATGCAAAATAACTTCTTGCCATCCTTCGTCCGGTTTCGGCACCCGACCGCACAGCAACAAGGCATTTCGGCCCTCCCGGAACGAAATTGTCGCAGCGATGTGCATAGCACAACAGGCGAAACGCGCGCCCTTCGCCCGGCGCGCAGGAACTTTCATGGCGGCAAAGGGGCGGAGCAAGGTCACATGTCACCGATCAGCCTATCGCAGGCGTTGTCGGCTGGATCAAAGCCTGGCGGTACTTTTAAATGATTGAGGGATTTTAGGGCGGTGTGGTGTCGCGGCGCGCGGCGGTAGCGGCGGCGGCTGCTTGGAAAGCGCGGCGACACAGGGAGACATCGCAACACATCCGTTCACTTGCACTTGAATAAACTGGTTGTGCTCTGGCGACTTTCGACGAAATTGTAGTTTCTTGCAGTTATGGCAATTGGTTCACTAAGTAGCGTTCACGAGTAACGTAACAAGAAGCCCACAGCAGTTCGTTTTACACGTACACGCTCTCATCCTTGCATGTCGCTTCGCGCAGCATTACTATAGTCTCGCGTAATTCTGCTGAAAATTGTGGTGTACTCAAAGCAGGTTCAACGACAACATGAAAGCTATTCACTTGAACTTGGTGTGTGCGTAATGAAGGGTCCATCTTCTTTCTGGGGTTGTATTTACGTGCCGAAACCAGAGGCACGCCGTAGCTATAGTGGAGGGCTCCGGATTAGTTTTGACCACCTAGGGTTCTTTAACGTGCACTACAACGCAAGCACACGCGCCTTTTCACATATCGTCTCCATTGAAATGAGGCCGCCGTGGTCACATTCCCTTATTTACAGTTTAAGCACCTTGCGGCGGGACAGAGGTTTGCGGTCAAGGAACTTAACAACCGCAATCCTTTCGCAAGCGCTGACGGCATAGTTGGTGAACAGCGGCTTCATAAACTTCTTAGTGATGAGCTGCAGGAGAACCTTGCGATGGTCGCTGTCTGTGTTGCCACAGCTGGAGAACATTAAGTTCCATGAGCGCTGCGACACTTCTCTCAACGCAAACCTCCAAGGGCTTTGTGAAATGTTTTCCGTGGGATGAAGCACGTGGTCTACAAGCTTCCGAAGACTAATCAACAGTTTTGCGAGTTCCTGGCTCGGGTAGAAGAGCCCGCCCCGATCTTGGTGGGCAATGAGGCCAAGGAGAGGTGTGTTGCCTTTCTGACCCTGCAATAGGGCGATGCAGTTCGAGCAGACAATGCTTTCACTTGCAGCTCTCACTATGAAGCCTCCAACCATGGCGACGCTGGCTTCGTCCGGACCTGTTATGCACGGTGTCAACGTTGTGAGGTGGTTCTTTAAGTCATTCACTGCCTGGTCGAGAAACTTGTCACCGGTGGCAGGCATGGTGCCGAGGCTGTGTTGAATGGGAAGCAGCTGCCTTGCGACGAATGATGTCGAGCTCTGAACATTGCTCTGGTCGGAGGCAGCAACGATGCCTGTCTTCAGCATTTTTTCCAGCCCGCATATCGCGCTCTTCACGTCAAGTATATCATTACTACCGCAACTTCGGCGCAGAAAGCCAAACATGGATTCTATCGGGTCACTCGACACAAACCGGAACTTCTTCACAGTCAGCAAGTGACGAATGCACTGCACATTTGACGTGGTCGCAAAGACAAGAGCGTGGTATGTTTCCTTGCTCAAAAAGCTGCCAGCTGCACTTTCCTTCCTGAGGTCTTCGATGTAAGCAAGAAAAACAATCTCGAGCCACTCTAATCAAGGATCATCAGCATCTGTAAACTGGCGGACGTCGGCGTTGTTGCAATGGATGTGTTGTTGGCAGTTGCTGATGTCCATTATTGTAAACCACCTCTGTATCATTTGCATGAATTCAATTGTGGGTCCTGCTGAAGCGAAGTCCAGATCACATGTGTAGCCGGCCTGCATGATCTTTGAGGTAGCAAAGTGCGGCAGTTACGGGAACTGAAAACAACTGAACCGCTGACCTGACGTTCATTTTTTCGATGTTTGTTGGATACAGGTGTTTTCTGGTCAGGAACCTTACTGGCCTCACTGTCGAGTTTTTCTGCATTTTATACAGACTTTTCACATACCTTGATGTGATCTGCTTTTCTTTACCGAAGTCCTTCGCCAGAAACTGTGACCTCACATTTTTGATGATATGGCTTAAATTTCGTCGAAAGAAAGAAAAATCTCCTTAGAGGGATCGGCAGGGTGCGAAGCCTGTATGCTCGCCTTGCCTCCGCACAGAATATCCATCGCTGCCACATTCACCTTGTGGTTGTCGGTCACCAGCCGGACGATGTCGAACCCTATATCGGTCGTCTTCTTGAGCACGTGGCGTACAACTACTGCCAGCTGTTCTCCCGTGCAGCCTTTGGTAAAAAAATACCCTACAGGTATATCTTAAACCTCGCGTGCAGACCGCACAGTAAAAAGCACAAAAGAGAGTTGGCTAGGACTTCGTCTTCTGAGCTAGCTACAAATATATCTTGGAGTTCAGGGCCCATGTCAACATCACCTACAAATGCATCTCTTTGCTTGTTGTAAATCAGCTTCTCCCTAATCCCCATCTCGTCTACCACGAGCTAGACCGCACACCTTGGACTGAGGTGTGTGCAGATTTTGTTCTGCTTCCAGGCGGCAACGTACCAGGTCGTTAAACCCGACTTCTCCGGCGACTGTTCCAATATATATTTCTGTAGAGTGCTTCGACATGGTAGTCGGAGGAGCCCCTCAGATCTGATGTGCTCGTAGGCCTTTGTCGACAGGTGTCGAATAACGATGCAATGTCTGATGGTGGTTTCAGACCACTGTGGTTTCTTCGTCTTGTAATTCTTAACTTGGTATCGAAGCAGCACTGCTTTCGCACTTCCGTCTTCTGCATCGACCGCAACTTCTAAAAATGCACTCACTAAGCAGCTTTCCTTAAGCTTCTGCAGCTCTTGCTTGTACACGTCCACTGTTCTGCTTAGTCTATCAATTTTCACTCTCAGGGCGCGTTCTTTCTGTCGCCATCGCTTTCGCTGGACGGAAAAAGTTGAAGAATGCGGTGTTGGCGCTGTCTGTGTGGCGAATGACCGTTTAACATTGGCTTTGGTTTTTCGTTTCTTGTTCCTCAAAGCTGTCGCAACAATTGTGACCTGTTCGCTATTTTCTGCAGGCTCATGCGATGCGCCGACCGGTGCAATCGCGCCATGCTCAAAGCCGAGTGCGCTGCTTCTACCATCTGGGAATTGCCCGCTGGTTTGTCCAGCAGCACTTCGTGATGTCGCCAGCTCGGCAGGTTGTTCAGTTGAAGGTGATCCCTTGCTTTCTGCGACCACATCTTCGTGTTGCTCATCTCCACTCACTGACACGCAATTAAGGCACACTTGGCGAAGGCTCGCGCTTGCGTTTTCCGGTTCCTCGATCTTCGGGTTTCGCCGGAGCGCCGCATTTCTCCGTGCGCGGCGTCCGGGCACTGAACACACTGGGCACTGCGCCTGGCTTCAGTAGACGTCGTTTGCAGTCGTCTCGGAAATCAGATGGTTTGAAGTGCAGGCTGCACACAACAGTGTAATAAAATGTTGTGTTAGGTGCCGAAACCTCTCGCGCTATTGCAGTCATCCACCGCCTCCGCGTAGCGCTGTCGGATGGTAGCTCATGGAAGGACACTCCGGGCTCCTTTCGTCGTTCGCTTGAGGTGCAGCGTGGGACGCAGCAATAGCGCATCGCGCTTTACGAAACACACAGAACAAATAAAACTAGTGCTGAAGTGCGAAAAGAACGAAGCAATTGCAATTTGCAAGCAGCGAGCGGCGGCAGTCATGCAGGTATACGTTATAAGCAGTTCTTCTGCTAGTAGATCTGCCAACACAATTTTAATAAAATATTTAAACTTCATTAGATAAGTACTTATGAGAGACGCAAATCACTTTATTTGGGACTTTTTACTTTAAGCATTGTGCGCTTTTGTTTTCGTCTGCGTAAATTGTTGAAAACATGTGGAAGGCATCGTCTGCCGTAGACACGTCGTCTGCTACGGCGCGCCGGCCGCGCTTCCATGGGGTGATGTGCGCATGCGCGCATGTGTTGCAAGCGACCACCGCAAGGATCGCTCGCTACCGCCTCAAGCGGAACGGAGGAAGGAGGGAAAGGTAATGACAGCAGGTTTCCGACGAGACGGTCATTTGCGGAATCGCCAGCTGCGAGAGAGAAAATCTGGGGGCGTTTGCGCCCTAAGTTTCTCCCTTTGCCTAGGTACCACGAAGGAGAAGTTTCTTTGCTCGTTTTGTATGCGTTTGTCCCTAGGCGAGCCGGCATTCTGCCATGTGTCGGCTGGCGATTCCTTCACGTCGATGTCTGTGTTCTTGACGAAGCCGTGCGTGCCGTGCGTCGTCCACAAGTTCTCCTCCTGCGTCTCCGTGGATGTTGCTGGTAGGTTTGTTGCACTTTTTGTCGCAACGGTAACATGCGTAACGTGCGACGGGATCAGTGAATCATTGATCAGTGAACCTGTGATATCGAGGATCAATCGGACAACTTTAATGCCATAGCATTTCGCCGTGTCCATCATGCGTTGGTTGTCAGTGCATACTGTACCCTTCAAGAGATTCGCCTGAACATGCATGTCTGCATGTTGAAACATATTTAGCACCCTGTAGCTAGGAAAAGCGAAAGTCGTTATGCAATTTATGGTCGTAGACCACTCTAAAAGGTGATGGCGGCCGCAGTGTTCCGACTGGTGTTATAGAAGTGGCGGGGTGCTTTTTTCGTCCCGACGATATAATGGATTTTCACCAGTACTGCGATAGGACGGTATACGTCACCGGCAAACGGAGCCCTCACGAGAGCTCCTGAGCTTACAATGACGATCTGTCTAAATGTACGTCCGATCCTGGCCACGGCGGCCGCATTTCGATGGGGGCGAAATGCGAAAACACCCGTGTGCTTAGATTTAGGTGCACGTTAAAGAACCCCAGGTGGTCGAAATTTACGGAGTCCTCCACTACAGCGTGCCTCATAATCAGAAAGTGGTTTTGGCGCGTAAAACCCCATACTTTAATTTAAATGTACTACGTCCGACGTGCCTGCTTCGCTAGCTCTGCGGCTCCCGCTTACCGATTTATTGCACATGGTTTTGCTGAAGAACCTTTATTTATATCGAAGGGGATATGCCAGTGGTCTACACTATGGCCCCTACTCCTCGCCCTGGAAGAGACACAAAACATCTTTAATGTGACGAAAGATGGCTCATTAAATCAATAATCCGCCATCACCAACTCGGCACGAGCGCCGCACGGGCGAGAAAGTCTTTCCGACGTACACCCACTTTAGCAGTACATTTCAACTCGACATAGGTCACAGATTTCCAGAAGCACAGGCTGGTACACTTGGCTCACTGTAGCCAAGTGTACCAGCCTATTACTGCCATTTTTATGAGACACCTACTGCTGCTATCCCTTGCCACAACTGCGCGTTCACTTCTTTAACAGCGCCAGGACTGATGCTTGGCATCAGTAGCATTCGTGACAGAAAATGCTTGCTCTTTGGCAACTGATGACCCAATTAATTTGCTACTTTCTTCTGAAATTTGTGCTCATAAGTGCTGCTCTTGTTGTCACTGTCAAACTGATCTCCTTTGTGTGATCCCTTGTACTTTTTCTGTACCCTTCTCCCTGTACATGCTTGATCACTTTTTGTTGCTCTTCCCTGTCGCCATTCCTCTACAGTGGCACTGTCTTTTGCTATATGTGCCTGGCTGTCTATTGCTTATGCCGCATGTTCACTGTAATGATTTCCTTCGCCAGATACGTGAATTATTAATTGCTAAAAAAACTTTTATCTGCAGGGTCTCCTGGAAATTCATCCACAGCTGGAAACCAATATTGTGCTTCATCCCAGACCACAGCTTATCTCCACATCAAAGCCTTTACATCTCCAGTCTCACTCACGTTCGCTCTGAACAGAAAAAAAAAAGAACAGTTGCTGCACTTCACAAGGCAAGAATCCATCTCATCATTTTCTCCTGCGGGGGGGGGGTATTCTGTAAGAGTACACCTAGTGGGCTGTCCATTTCGGCCACTGCTGATTGGATTCAGCTGTGAGAGGAGGAGACCAGCAGCCCTAGCCAATCAGTAGCGGCCAAAATGGACAGTCCACTAGGTCGGCTCTTACGGAATACTTCTCCCCACCCCCCTGCTCACCACATCTTGCCTGCTGGGTTTCTCTTGTCATGTATGACTTCGCACATACTTTTCGTTCATGTTCTCCTTTCTGCTTTGTCACTACACCTAAGCTTTTTTTGTCGTTGTTCAAGCAATAGCTCTTCATTGCCATTGCTATTTTCTCGGCCTTCACGTATTCTATGGCAGTCACTAGCGTCATACTTACTAATCAGTGCGGAAATAACGGAAGACACACAGAAGGGCACAGGACGAGGGCTTTCTAATAACTGAAATTTATTGAACACTAGCATCAAATGTCTCTTACCTTTGGTTGCTCCATATAACTTGCTAAAAATGCAATAGAAATTTTTATCATAGGGCATTCAATCTTGGAGCATATTTAAATTATAGCTATTTGCTTTGTGATGAAATATTGCTTTGGTAAAAAACAACTAATTAACTTGGCAAGTTGTTTCCAAAGACTGCATCCTTTGCATGTCCAAATGTCCACACCTTCCAAGTTCCTAAAGAACTTCACAGCTTCAAAGGCTTTTGCTTCATAATTTTGCAGCTTAATTTGGCATTTTATCCCCGTTGTTCATCTCGTTAATGTGGCTGTTGTGTGACGGTACCGAGCTTATGACTTAGACCTTAGCATGAAGCAATGCTTAAAAACTGTTGTGCTCTTACACGCTTTATCAAATCACTGCTTTGTTTTAATGTTACTGGTGCTGTGGCTTTGGTGTTGGCTGCGAAACCCAAGGCCGTGGGATCAAATCCAAGCCCCTGCGGCCACATTTCGATCGGGGCAAAATGCAAAAAATGCTGTGCGCCATGTATTGGGTGCACGTTAAACCCAGGCGCTCAGAATTAATCCAGAGTTTCTCACTATTGCATCCCTCATCATCATTTAGTGATTTTGGCATGTAAAACCACTGAGCTTAATTTTTAAGTATTGTCGTTGCCCAGTACAAATCTAGATTTTGGATGTCACTGCAAATGTAACCAATACACAGATTTAAATACTTTGTCATCTAAAGAAGAATGGGACACTATAAAATGCAATAATCACCATTATGTGCCTTGAAGCCAGAACAATATCGGCACGCTAGGAAGCACCATCGCTATTGCCTGTTGCTTGACGACTCCAATACACCTCGTCACAGTCAAACAGAACAGCTTTCACCTCCAACTTTTGTCCACTCTCCTTTGCCTGTTGTCTAATAATCTCGCCAAATTCTATGGATGCTATCCTGTTCTCCAGCTGTGAATTGTGGTTGAACCACTTCAGACGTCTGTTGACTTGTTTATCTGACACAGTGAAGTAAAAGTGTAGTGCAGTGATGTTGCAGTGATACTCTTGCCAGAATAACCTACTTTTCATGAAACCAGTGTAGTAGTCAGAAGACTGGCATTTATGCCAGCTGCATTGCCAAGCTCCTGCACAAGAGCAGCGCTTAGCATCTGAGCATTCGCATCATTCTGAGTATTCTTGCATATCATTTGTGCTCGTTAAACCTTGCTACAAGACATTAATTTTCAGCAGCCAAGCCTGACAGTTCTGGTAAATTTTTTGTGCTCTGAGCTGGTTTGATGCAATACTTTTAATGGAATTTCTTTATTGCTGTTTATTATGTGGTCAGTGACAGGATTTTTTTAATGCAAGAGTTAAATGGTTCTTTCAGTGAAAAAGCCGGCAGCATCTGTAGCAGCAAAACGGTGCCTAATTTCCCGTTGACTGTGACACCATGTGAGCACACGAGGCGCGCTCATGACACTAGCTTGCACTTGCTGGCTCGTGTCTCAGCAGAGGAACGCGAGCGAAGGGGAACATCTGCTGCTGCGCTACTTCGCGAGGGGAGAGTGCATTGCTACGACAACACATCACCTTCCCTCTCACAAGCCTGTGTTACCACCTGTTCCTTGTCTACTCAAGCTCTTGTGTGTGTTCTAACTGCGCCTCGGTAAGGCTAAATCAATATATGCCAAGCGTCTTAACGTGCCCGCTTGCCTGCGAGGAGTTCATATCTCGGCCTGCTCAGTGGCGTTCAGTTGGACATTAAAGTATTCACAACTCATAAGAAGTGCTTAGGTGTCCTCGGATTTTCTTCGTACTTAATGCACAAACTTTGAAGTCATTTTCCATGGCGAAATTAGTTAAATATCATCGTCCCTTGTCTGCTGTCCGTCCTTTGTGTGAGCCTTATACATCTTCGCAGCCACTCCTGTCATGCACAGTAATTTGTGTACTTGTGCTTGATTCTTCCATGGCATATGATTAATTAATGCATTTTATTTGCATGATCCAACTAAACATGATCTCAAAAAGCTTCACTTGACTGCTCACTTGTCCCTGTGGCTACATTGTGTGGATGTACTATCACCATCAAATGAAATGCAAACAGCACAGTGCGTGCCTGTAGCATCACTGAATGTATAGTGCACACACTTCAATCATCACCCTCACAGGCATGCACATCTGGTTTCACAACACTGTGCAATGATGTTCGCCCTATACTGAGATATTTTTCTTTCTGTTTTGCTTCTTGTTTTCTTAGATTTTTGGGGGTTTTTTTTGCTTTGAAATAAGAGGAAAGCATAACAGAAAGAAAATTTGACTGCATTCAATGTGTTAGAAAATGTTCACTTCAATTTTGTTTCTCACACTTGAATCAAAAGCAGTGTGGCAACACTGAGTCTTGATGAAATGAATTGGCAGCCTCGGAAACTGTTCCCACTGGTAATCGAAGCTGATCTTGAAGGCCATGCTTTGGTCTACTGCAAAAACTGGAACTGATTTCAGGAGCTGGGAAATACGTTATGGCCCTCATTCATTGTTTTGCTTTTGCATCTTGGCAGTTTGCTGCTGCTATTTATAGCACAAGTGAAGGAATTGTAGCACAAGTAACACTGACATCTGTGCTGCCCTTTTTGGTGCCAGAGTGTGTGAAGGAAGGCTGCTATCTGGTCTTGAAATCCATCGAAGCAGCCTTATTCCCAGACATCACACAGCCTTGCCAAAATGGCGGTTGGCATGAAGGGTCTAGAGGCAGCGACTTCAAATAGAATTTTCGACTTGTCGTACCAGAAATGGTTTTATTTCCAACAAACTTTGTTGGCTGTCCTCCAGGCGAAAAGCTGCAACATACAGCTTTAATGTGCCTGAAGGCCCTCGCATGGCAGCAGTAAGTCTCCTATCGGCAAACATATAACATACGAAACATTAATCTATCAGGATATACATTTACAATGTAGCAAAAGAAATGTGTGAAATCTAAAGAAACATTCATCTTTTCAGATAATTATATAGTACTTATAAAATAAATTCTTAATGTGCAACAAAGCCAAGATGCATATTATATGTATTATATGTCCCAAAATATCACATTTCAAAAATAAGCACTACAGACAATATGTCTAGTATGTACACTTGCTTCCAAAATATTACAGGGTGTGCGAGCGTGTGGCAAAACGACCCTTCTCCCCTTCTAGCTGTGCACCCATGGTATCGAGTTTGCACGCATGCGCATCCCTCCGAGATTGCAAGCGTGCATGTTTCTGCACTTCCTCATTGTGCGCTGGCAATATCCGAATGTAGCCGTGAGGTGCCTCTCTTGCGATGGGCGCAAAACTATGTGAAGCCTGAGCTTGCGCATGCCGCTGCGGCTGCTTTTTGTCGAGTCACGAGCACCGACGCATATGGCCCGGTGGCGAACCCAACAAGTAATTTTTTTTTGAGCTGCACCATTTCGTGTCCAATCTTTGTTGTTTCTTTTTATGAATGGGGCATTCTCCCACAGAAGAGCGTGTCAGAAAATGCCCCTATAGAAGGAGACAGTATCAACTCCCATTGAAGACCAGCAGTTAGGACACAGAGACAGAGAAGCTGCCGGATGGATCTGGGACAGCGACGCTGGCCTGTACTTTCCTATCGTCTCCATTATCCATGGCAACCTGGTATGAAGAGCATGTGTTAGCCATTTATGCTTGAAGTACTTTTTCCTGGAAACAGTTAACAAAATGTTTTGCATGGAACAAAGAAGGTATGTTCACCTGCACAAGTATTGGCTCATAGGGAAGGCTGGCACATAGGCTGGAGGGATCAAGGTCGGGCATGTTGATCTGGACTGCACTTTTAACTCGAAGTCTATGGCAGCCTGAAAGCAAGAGTGCTTATGCTAATTTTCTGTTTGCCCTACGACATAGAATACACTGCCTACTTAAAGTACTCGGTAGAGCTGTTGAACAAGTCCATCTCAGGAGAAATTGTAGAAGCCCGGTAACCAGGGAAAGTTGGTATTATTTCACTGACTGACTGACTGAATAAACTTTATTGAAACCAGCAAGAGATGGTGACTGGGCCTAGGCCTCCCACATGGGGACGTCGAGGTGTTGCCTCTTCGCCGCCTCGCAGGCCTGCTGGGTCGCCCAGAGTTGGTCGTCAAGGTTGGGGCTACGCAGGGCAGCGTGCCATCTCGACGAGAGGGTCGTGGGGTTAGTGTCGGGTTATTGGTGCCTACAGTCCCAAAGCATGTGTGGAAGTGTGGCTGGCTGTGTCTTGCAGATATGGCACGTGGGATTGGGGTAAATGTCTGGGTAAATCTTGTTATAAAGTTGTAATGAGGGGTAAGTATTGGTTTGTAGCAGGCGGAAAGTTGTAGCCTGCGCTCGGGATAGTTTGTTGTGTGGGCCGGGGAAGGTTCTACGCTCTAAGTAGAAGGACTTCACAATATCATTGTAGCGTGTCGGGCGATCCCTACCGGTGGGGACAGCCTCCCCTTCTCCCGCGCAGTCAACTAGGCCTCGCGCTAGGGAGTGGGTAACCTCGTTGAGGTTGGGGAGGTGCGGGTGGACGGTGCCTGCATGAGCCGGGAACCAGACGAGTGTAACCTGATGGTCGGTTGAGCGGGGCTCTTGTTGCAAGATGCGCAAGGCTTGGTGTGAAATACGGCCGTTGATATAGTTGATAACGGCGGAGCGGGAGTCAGAGACAATGGTATGACATGTTGGGTCTAGGGTGGCTAGCGCGATGGCCACTTCTTCAGCTTCCTCAGCGTGTGGGGTTACTAGGCTGATAGCATGTTGGAGAGACCCTTCACGCGTGGTGACGGCTGCAAAGCGGGTACCGTGGGGATATTCGGCAGCGTTGACGAAACTCACACCGTCGTGGCGAGTAAGCGATTTGGTGAGAACCGTGGCACGTGCTGTGCGACGTGCGTGGTTGTATTTGGGGTGCATGTTTCTGGGGATAGGATCGGCGTGAATCCAAGCTCGTATGGTGGAGGGGATCTAGTGCTTATGGCCGTGTTGATGGTGGTAGGTGATGCCGTGCGAGGTGAGGATATGGCGACCCGTGGCTGTGAGAGTGAGTCTCTCCAGCTGAGAGCGACGTTGGGCCTCGATGAGCTCGTCCAGTGTGTTATGGACGCCTAGTTGAAGGAGGAGGTCAGTGCTGGTGCAAACGGGGAGGCCGAGGGCTTGTTTATAGACACCGCGTAGGAGGATGTTGAGCTTGGTTTGTTCAGCCTTGTACCAGTTTAGATACGCAGCAACGTAGGTGATGTGGCAAATTACGAACGACTGGATTAACCGGAGCAGATTCTCCTCTTTCATACCCCCACGGCGGTTGGAGACCCGCTTCAAAAGTCTCATGGTGTTGGCTGTATTTCTCTTGATTTTGGCGAGGGCCATGCCATTCGCTCCGTTCGCCTCTATGAACAAGCCGAGCACACGGATATTGGTGACGAGGGGTATGGGGCTGCCATCCGTGAGATGAAGCGCAATGTCTTCGTAATGGCGTTTAGCGGTGGAGTATTTTGGACGGCGGCCACGGAGAGTAGGCCTGTAGAGAAGGAGTTCGGACTTTGCAGGGGAGCAGCGAAGCCCCATGCCTTGGATATAGGTCTCGACTGTTTCAATGGCGGATTGTAGCGCCGTTTCTATTTCGCCGTCACTGCCTTTGTGGGCCCAGATGGTTATATCGTCAGCGTATATGGTGTGGGTGACACCGTCCACTTGCTGCAACTCCTTGGCAAGATCGATCATGACAAGATTAAAAAGCATTGGGGAGATAACGGAGCCCTGGGGGGTTTCCGCGCTGCCCAAAGTCTGGGCGTCGGAGCGGAGATCCCCCACCGAAAGGAAGGCTGTGCGATTAGAGAGAAAGTCTCTGACGTAATTATAAGCGCGCGCACCGATATTAAGGCGTGAGATGCGGTCAAGAATGGTGAAATGGGCTATGCTGTCAAATGCTTTTTCGAGGTCGAGGCCGAGTATAGCTTTAGTACTACGTGTTCTATCTTCTAGTATATGGTACTTAAGTTGTAGCATGGCGTCTTGGGTCGACAGGTGGGCCCAGAAGCCAATGACAGAGTGAGGATACGCTGCAGTGTCTTCCAGATGGGTGTTGATTTGCGTGAGGAAGGCATGCTCCATAACCTTTCCCACGCATGAGGTTAGTGAGATGGGACGAAGATGATCGAGGCTAGAAGGTTTGCCAGGTTTGGGAATAAGGATGACCTTTGCTGTTTTCCAGGCCGGCGGAATGGCACCATTACGCCAGCAGTCATTGATATAATTTGTCAGGTGGGTGATGGAGGCATCATCCAGATTACGGAGGGCTTTGTTAGTGACCCCATCGGGCCCAGGGGCAGAACGGCTGTTTAATTTATGCAGGGTGGCTTGGATCTCAGCGACACTAAAGTCTTCGTCCAGTGGGGGGTTGGGGGCCCCGGTGTAGGAGCCGTGAGATTGCACTGGGCCCACGGGGAGATACTTGTTGGTGAGGTAGTCTAAGACTTGGGCGCGGCCGTTTCTTCCTTTCTGTATAGAGAAGTTTAGTGAGGCGATCTTGTTGGGAAGAGCGGGTGGCTTGGCTATCGAGGAGGTGTTTGAGAAGCTTCCAAGAAGAGGGACAATGGATCTGTCCGTCAGCAGTATTGCACAGTTCAGTCCACTGCTGACGGCTCAGAGTGAGGCAATGGGCTTCGATTTCCTTATTGAGGAGGGCTATTTTAGCGCGGAGGCGCCTGTTGAGACGTTGCCCTTTCCAGCGGGATAGGATGGATGTTTTAGCCGCGAGGAGATTGGCCAATCTACTGTCCATGCGCTCGACGGGGGCATCGGTTGTAACGGTGCGCGTGGCTACATTGGTATCGGAGTGGAGATTTCGGGTCCATGCATCAATGTCCTCTATGCGTTCCGCGTGCTGGTCAGCGGATCGATGCTTGCGAAATGCATCCCAGTCAACCCAAGTGAACTCACGGGGTTTGGCAGTAACTGCAGCTATCCGAGGGATAAGTATGGCAATGATGGAATGGTCACTACTGAGATCATGTTGTGTGTTGCTCCATTGAGCGTTGGTGACATTCTTGGTAAATGTCAGGTCAAGGGTCGTGTCGCGGGAAGTGGAGCTACCGAGGCGTGTGGGGAACGTGGGGTCTGTAATGAAAGTGAGGCCGAGGTCTTGGGAGTCTTTCCAAAGGTTTTGAGCCGCCGTCGTCGAGTAGCCATATCCCCATACCGTGTGGGGGAGATTGAAGTCTCCACCAATAACGAGGGGGTTGGTGCCAGCTACGTTAAGGGCCTTCTGGAAGAGGGTGAGAAAACGGCCTCGAACTTTGGCAGAGGGATAGCTGTACACGTTAAGGAGAAAAATACTTTCCTTACATCTCCTGGTGGGGATAAGTTCAACGGGAAGGTGTTCGATGTTTCGGTCATGGAGATTGTGTTCGATGGCGGTGATTCTCTTGTGGACGAAAGTGCAGAGGCGGCGAGAAGCATGTATCGGGATGAAAGGTTGGTAACCTGGGAGGGTGACCGAATCGATATGGGTTTCCTGAATCATGATGACGTCCGGTTGCCGGGTGAGGGTACGAAGGTGTTGACGGATGACTGGCTGTTTGCGGAGATAGCCTCGGCAGTTCCACTGCCAGATAAGTGTATCTCTGTTAGTGTGGGCCATGATGGGGATTGGGGGATGCCGTCAGGGGCAGTGCGGGGGGTTTGGAGGGTAGGATGAGCGGGCACGGGGAGAGTTTGTACGTGGGTTTCAATGTTTGTGACGCGCTGTGCCAGTGCGAGAACGGCGTGTTGCATGGATTTGACTGCGTTCTGGAGTGCAGTCATCGTGCTTTGAAGTGAGACTAGCATGTCCTTAACCTCTGAGCGCACTTGGCCTGTGGCTCCCTCTTGGAGGGCCCGCTTTTTGGGGGCTGGTGT